>NC_088878.1:2928238-2943169 GCF_032884065.1 Artemia franciscana | reverse complement strand
TATGGTGCTGTTTTCACTTAGCCAAATCAAATAAACGTGTTTGAGTTGCACTGTCCCTGGTACTATAAGTTCAAAATAAATATTTTGTTTTTGGCTTTTTTTTTTTTTGTTTTGGATTTTTTCAAGTTTTAAAGATATTTTATGGTGCTGTTTTCACTTAGCCAAATCAAATAAACGTGTTTGAGTTGTACTGTCCCTGGTACTCTAAGTTCAAAACAAATATTTTGTTTTGGCTTTTTTTTGTTTTGGATTTTTTCAAGTTTTAAAGATATTTTATGGTGCTGTTTTCACTTAGCCAAATCAAATAAACGTGTTTGAGTTGTACTGTCCCTGGTACTCTAAGTTCAAAACAAATATTTTGTTTTTGGCTTTTTTTTTGTTTTGGATTTTTTCAAGTTTTAAAGATATTTTATGGTGCTGTTTTCACTTAGCCAAATCAAATAAACGTGTTTTAGTTGTACTGTCCCTGGTACTCTAAGTTCAAAACAAATATTTTGTTTTTGGCTTTTTTTTTTGTTTTGGATTTTTTCAAGTTTTAAAGATATTTTATGGTGCTGTTTTCACTTAGCCAAATCAAATAAACGTATTTGAGTTGCACTGTCCCTGGTACTATAAGTTCAAAATAAATATTTTGTTTTTGGCTTTTTTTTTGTTTTGGATTTTTTCAAGTTTTAAAGATATTTTATGGTGTTGTTTTCACTTAGCCAAATCAAATAAACGTGTTTGAGTTGTACTGTCCCTGGTACTCTAAGTTCAAAACAAATATTTTGCTTTTGGCTTTTTTTTTTGTTTTGGATTTTTTCAAGTTTTAAAGATATTTTATGGTGCTGTTTTCACTTAGCCAAATCAAATAAACGTGTTTGAGTTGTACTGTTCTTGGTACTCTAAGTTCAATTCAATTCAATTCAATTCAATTTATTCAAATAAAACTACAATATAACACCAATAATAATAAAGATCCTGGAAGCGAACTTGTTGAGGACCATAACCACAAAAAATTGAAAATGAAGAAGAGAGAAAAAAAAAAAAAGAAAAGAGAAAACATGAGTAACTAAAGCAAATTGAATAAGAATTTATAGAGTTATAATATCAAAATTTTAGTACATTGCTATACAGCGTGCGAAAACTTGTGGATAGCTCGACACTGGAGGGTATTATATTCCATTGAAGTATAGATTTATAAATGGGGGATCGCTGGGCGGAACTAGAGACAAACTTGGGGACAATGAAGGAACGGTTGGATGAACGGAGACAGAGGCCTTCAGAATTATTAATATTAAAATAAGATAATAATTGAGGAGGAAGATTTTTATGGTAAGCGGAGTATGCAAGGTATAGATTTAATTTTTTGATGATTTGTTCAAAAGGGATAATACCAAAATCGGAGTACAAGTCCTGGGTGGGATATAGTCGGGGCAGCCGAAAAACTGCTTTGATGGCACGGTTTTGGGCAGATTTTAATTTATTGGTAACTGAAGGAAAAGTGTTGCCCCAAACAGATCCACAGTATGAGATATATGGGTAAATAAAAGAGTAATAAAGGGTGACAAGGATATCGGGAGGAAGAAAATAATTCGCACGATTAATCATACTTACCTGTCGCAAAATTATGGCTCTGATGTAGGACACGTGTGTTGCAAATGATAGGGAGGAGTCTATGTGAACACCAAGAAACTTGGCAACTTCGACCTGTGGGAGGAGATTGGTAGAATATTTTAGGCCAAGTGCTTGCTGAGGTTCATTTTTTTTGTAAGGGGTTCGAAATAATACAACCTGACTTTTCTTGATGTTAATGGTCATGCAGTTAACTAGACACCACTCCTCTACTCTATTCAGAAGGGTTTGAGTAGAGGCGACAACGGATGGTAAATTAGGACCGGTGATGAAAAAGTTGCTATCGTCAGCGAAAAGTACTGGGTGCACTGATGGACCCAGGTCCGTAACCAAATCATTAATATAAAGGAGAAAAAGTATTGGACCAAGAACAGAGCCTTGTGGGACGCCCCTTCGGACAGGTAGGGGATGTGAAGTCAACCCGCCCAGACTCACACTCTGTACTCTACCAGAGAGATAAGAGCCAAACCATGAGAAAGGAACTCCACGAATCCCTAAGTTGTTGAGTTTACTTAATAGAACACTGTGATCAACCATATCAAAGGCCTTAGAAAAGTCCAGAAATAAGCCCAATACAATATTTTTAAGGTCAAGTTGGGAACGTATAAACTGTGTGGCGTCTATTAGTGCATGAGCAGTTGAAAATTTGGAACGGAAGCCATATTGATGAGGAGAAATCAACGAATCTGAAGAATGAATCCCAAATAAAAAGGGAGAAAGACGTCGGAATATAATTCTCTCGAGCACTTTAGATATAACTGGGAGAAGTGAGATTGGACGATAATTACTTATCTCAGACGGATCGCCTTTTTTATGAATCGGGATAACAATTGCTGATTTAAATATTTCTGGGAAGACTCCATTGGTCATAGACAGGTTTGCTATGTGCACAATGGGTTCACAAACATAGGAAGATACGGTCCTAAGAAGCTTATTACTTATGCCAAAGAAGTCAGGTGTACTACTATTAGAGAGACAATTGATAACTTGAAGCACCTCTTTACGATCAGTTGGAGAGAAAAACATAGATCCAGGATTCTTGCTAGGTTGAACTGACTGGGAGAAGGAACAGGAGTTAGCATTTGGAATATTAGTGAAATAATTATTAAAAGCATCCGGTACTGAACTTGGGTCAATTAATCTGCCACTGATGTCCTTAAGGTTAAGAGGTAAAGATCTTGAACTTCTTTTTTTTGAAAGAATTTCATTTATTGTTGACCAAATTTTTTGCAAGTTCCCTTTGCAATGAGAGATTTTCGAATAATAATAATTTTTTTTTGCTTCCCGGACAAGTTTGGTATATAAATTTTTGTATTTTTTATAATTAGTCAGGTCAATAACGTTACTGGTTTTGCAAGCTAACTTATATAGGTCATTTTTTCGATATGAAGAGATTATCAGGCTATTTGACATCCAGGGGCGTATATGGCTAGTTTTTCGGTTTGATTTACGAACTGGAAAGGTTGAACTGATAAGATCACTCAGTCCTTGTGTAAAACCATTTGTGGCTGAATTAACATCCTGACAATCCAAAACCTTGGACCAGTCAAAGGATTTCAAACGATCCGTGAACCTGTTCGTATTCACAGTATTATATATTCTATTATACGTAGGGGTTTTAGTTCTAGAGGGCTGAGTAGTTGGTAGGGAGGGTAGCGAGAGATAGATTGGAAAGTGATTGGACAGGTCAGGAAAATATTATTTTGGAGGACAGGTGGTTTCCCAGGGAAGTGGATACAAAAATGTTGTCAATTACAGTAGCTGTAGACCTCACAGGATCAACTCTAGTAGGAAAAAGGATTGTGGGAAGAAGACCACTTGAGGTGAATGTTTCAAAAAAGGTATCACAATCATTAATATTGCTAACATTTAGTAAATTACAATTGAAGTCCCCAAAAACTATTGCCTTCTTTTGTGGTAAATTAATAAAACTAGAAAAATCATCAAATAGGTTACAAAAGAAAGGGGTCGGAAATGAGGGGGGCTTATAAAATAATGAAAAAATAAGAGAATTCTCGTCAACACTTATGTCTACGATTATTGAATAAATGCATCTATTATTTATAGGTTGCGAGAATAAGGATTCACAGTCTAATAGCCTGGTGAATTTCAGACTTGACCGGATGTAAAGAGAAATGCCGCCAGAGGACTTGGTTAATTTTCTTTCAATATGAATAGCTTGAAAACCAGGGAGGGAAAATTCACTCTTATCATCAATTTCTGAAAGCCATGTTTCCGTTATTCCAATTACGTCGAAAGGGCAGTAACCATTAATTAAAACTAAGTCTTTAAAATTAGCCCACTTATCCCGTATACTTCTGATGTTAAAGCAAATTACATTAAGTTTGGTCTCTTCCATTAGCTTAGGTTTCACATTATTTACAAAATCAAAAGTGTCGAGATATTCACAGTTAATTTGGTTTAAAGGGCTATCGGGGCTAGCTAAGGGGCTGGTGGGCAAATTATTTTGGTCATCGTAATAGTTAAAAACAACATTATTACACAGTGATAAATTCGTGAGAAACGTAAAATCTTGTACGGTGCACATTTAAACATCCATTGTGGTCTGAGTTTCATCATCTCCTTGATTAGAATATTGGAAATCTTCTTCAGCCGACGAAATATCATTGGTGGTAATTTTGGACTGGGATGGAAAGTTTGCCGTTTTTTTCTTAGATTTCTTGCCTTTGACTAGGGCAGTGGCATCGATTACCGTCTTGGGGGTTGTGGCAATTTCAGAGCCTGCATTGATTTGATTTGCAGTTGAGTCTACAGACTTAACTAGCTTTGATGTGGAATCTATGTCCTTTTTCATGGAGGATAATTGAGCCATAGCTGTTTCTAATATGTCATCACCTAGGAGTTTAGTGATAGCTTTCTTCTTGAGAGTATTTTTGGTTTCCTCAGCTTCATTACTAACCTCAATTAAGTGACTGACTGTGAGATAAGTTGCAAGCCTTTGCCATTCTTGGCTATTTTTAGATGAATCTTTTGGAGGGCAGGATGTTGAAGTAAACTTAGGTAAGGGATGGGGGGAATGACTAGAACCTTGAGTATGAACATTATTTGCCTCTTTTGGAAATGATACTGTCTTTGCATCTGCTACAGCAACTGTTGCTTGGCTTCTACTGGGCCGATGGGGTGTGGGTTGCCAAGGGATTCTTGCAGCTACAACTGAGTAGGGTAGGTTCATTTTATCAGATGTTCTAAGGATTACAACTCGCTTTTGGTGAGCTGGGCAAGATTGTTTTTGGAGGGCTGTGTGTCCCTTCCGGTTACAATTTCTGCAGAAAGGTTCTGACTCAGGGCATTCACTAATTGCGTGGCCTGTTTTCCCACACTTAAGGCAAGACGGATGGGACTGTTTGCAGTGTTTTTTGCTGTGGCCGTGGGCTAGACAAGTGGAGCATTGTAGGGGCTTAGGCTTATAAATCTTGTAAAAAAGAGACATACCGTACAAGAATATTTCTCCGCTTAGCTCAACTTTGCAGCAAATGAGGATTGAACGGCTAGGGTGAAGAAAACCTTCTTTGTTTAAACTTAGCCTTATAGCAGTTGAAGGATTGATGAGAAGACCTGAAGAATCTATTAGTTCAGTTTGTATTTCCTCCACTTTTACACTGGTATCAACACCATACAGCACATACTTGTGTAACTTTTCCACATCTTTTTTTGTGGCTAAAATTTTTGAGCCATCAAGAATTATTTCTTTGGATTTTGACAGGACATGGTCTGCCGCCTGAGAAGACGTAAAGTAAATATCAATAGACTCGTCCTGCTTGAAAACAAGTTCAAAATTCACCTTGGTGATCAGAAAGACAGCTTTCCTAATTTGCATTATTCGATCTTTTGAAAAGGGTTGGCCATTGGTTTTCTTGATTGAGACAGTATAATAATTGGGGTGATCGTTAGCACTTGTTTCTGGGACACTTGAAGAGAGGGGTTCCACTATCGTTGGTGAACGAGTTTCATCCTTTTTCCTCTTTTTGCCAGGCGTCTCACCTCTTTCATTAGAGTTAGTTTCGGCTAAGGCCTGAATTCCTGACAAGTGGCTAACAGTTTTGGATCGCGTAGTTGGGGGGGTTCTAGGAAGAGTTTTATAGGTAGGCTGGAATGGCGACCGGCTAAGGGTTTCAGTGGGAGTATCCTTCTCGGGTGGTAGCCTTAGGGGCTTTTTCCCCGTCATTTATTCCGACGAGATACTGCAGATTCACAAACTTAATCACAGTTTTTAATCAGCGATAACACCAATATATTCAATTATACACTAATAATAACTCACTGTGTATGAAGTGAGCAATCCCTCACAATTAAGTCCGCAAGTTAATTGCGCAATCACAATACAGTACAAAAAGTAATCCGATTAGGTTCATAAGCTAGTTCCTTTTAGTTCAGATACTAAATTCATACAGATAATTAGATAATTTATTGTTCAGTTTTGATATCAAAAGATCCCTTAACAAGTTTGGTTAGCTTTTAATTGTTTTAAAAAGTAGAATTGTGGCGAAGAGTCAAGCTTTAGCGTAAAGAGCGAGGGATTGCGGAGGGGACAACTCATTTCATATACGGAGTAATTTCTGTTCGTTTTAAGTTTTAATGTCGCTCCTTACTTTCAGCTAAAAAAATTAGTTTTTTTATTTAATTTCTGAACGTTTTTGAATTAATGCATGTTTGGTTTTGGCTCTCCGCAAATAAATTATTAAAATGAAATTTGTATATTAATTCTTTTTTTGGCTAAATGGCTTTCTCTTAGTTTTGATCAGACGATTTTGAGAAATAAAGGGTGGAGAAGGAGGCCTAGTTTCCCTCCAATTTTTTGGTTACTTAAAAGGCAACTAGAACTTTTAATTTTCAACAAACGTTTTTATTAGTAAAAAATATACGTAACTTAAGAATTAACTTAAGTAACAAACTTTCATAACCTTATATTTTTATTATGTATACGAGGGGGTTTGTACCCTCATTAATACCTCGCTCTTACACTAAATCGTAAGTTTTGTCCCAATTCTTTAAGAATGACCCCTGAATCAGAAAGGCCGTAGAATAAATAGTTGAAATTACTAAAAATACTTTAGCATAAAGAGCAAGGTATTTATCTCCTCCTAAATACCTCGCTCTTTATGCTAAAATATTTTTAGAACCCCTCATATGCGTAATAATCTCTGTTCGTTTTAAGTTTCAATGCTACTTCTTCCTTTCATTTGAGAAAACGTTTTCATGTTTATTTTTCATTGTTTTCTTATAGTAATGCTAGAGAATCCTGCGCCCTTGTCATCGAATTTTTCTTCCCCCATGACAGATTCCTCCAAGTAAGGATCCTCCAACATAGCCCCCTCTCCTCAGCCCCACCCCCAAATAAAATAAAATCCCCCTGAAAACCGTCTGTACACTTCCCAATAACCATTACTATATGTAAACACTGGTCAAAGTTTGTAACTTGCAGCCCCTCCCCCAGGGATTGTGGGGGAGTAAGTCATCCCCAAAGACAGGGTTATTATGGTTTTTGACTATGTTGAACAAAATGGCTATCTCAAAATTTTGATCCGTTGACTTTGGGAAAAAATGAGCGTGGGAGGGGGCCTAGATGCCCTCCAATTTTTTTGATCACTTAAAAAGGGCACTAGAACATTTCATTTCCGTTAGAATGAGCCCTCTTGCAACATTCTAGGACCACTTGGTCGATACGATGACCCCTGGGGAAAAAAAAAAAAAACTCGCACCCGTGATTTGTCTTCTGGCAAAAAATACAAAATTCAACATTTTTGTAGATAGGAGCTTGAAACTTCTACAGTAGGGTTCTCTGTTACGCTGAATCTGATGGTGTCATTTTCGTTAAGATCCTACGACGTTTAGGGGCTGTTAATCTGAACGAAATAAAGTAAGCAACAGAGTAAAAAATGAAATAAAAAGACAATTAAAAATTAAACAAAGAATAAAATAAGGTAAAAATGCGCTAAACTGAATTAATTAGTTTATTGTTACAAGTGATTGGTATAGACAATAGGCCATGGCATTGCGGGCCAGACAATAGACCAGGCCATGGCATGGCGCATTAAAATTTCTAGATTTAAGGGACCGATATGAGGTTGCGTTTAGTGACTTACGAAATGTGTTGCGCTTAACTTGCCTAACAGATGTGAACACCAGTAATGAAAACGTTAAGGTGCTTAGCCACCTCATCCAGGCAGAGGCGCCATTTGGGCCAAATCTTGGGGTGGGCATGATCTCCATTTTGGGCCCCCCAACTATCACATAAGATAAAATGCGAGTTTTGGCGGCACATCGATCGAATATTCTAAGTAAAAACTCATGTTCAGCACCCGTGTGTTGCATGGAAATGTACTGTAATCCAATGTGGAACTCAGCCACACTGACCTCTAAGATTAATTATAACATCAAAGATCATAATCAACGAGGTTAAGTGATTAAACTGAAAGCGGAAAATTCAACCAGAGTAAAGGCTGGCCCTCCTCAGTGAGAAACTTTCTTATTTAAGTAAACAATACGTCGGTGAAAGTAATAGGCGTGCAGTATTTTCAATCAATTGGACAGAATGGATTATGTTGGACATAATGGATTATTATGGCCGGCAAAGGGCCCTTTGTGGTGGAATCTTGAGCCCCCTGAAAAATGTGAGGTGGGCATTTGCCCACCCCTGACCCCCCCCCCCAAATGGCGCCTCTGCATACAGGCTTTGGGGTACCCTTTGGGGTACAGGCTTTGGGGCACCTTTTTTTTATTTTCCTAAGAATACGCGAAATAGAAGCAGAAAAGAAAGATTGTCTTGGAGGAGACTAATGAGAAAGCAATTTGAAAAATCTCTGATACCTGGGTTGGCCACTAAGTTATTCTCAGATTTGATTTTAAAAGTTTCGATGTAATTTCCTATTTTTTGAAAAATTGTAGTGTCTGTGTGCTCATTCATTTTATATTTGTGGAAAAATAAAGTTCTAAGGATCTAAATTTGTCCTTTTAACGGAACAACGAAAGAATAAAATTATTCCCTCGATGCAGGGATTCCTCCATATTTTATACCTTCTTGTAAATGTAGGGATATTTCTATATAATATGTTTTTTTGCCGTTTAAGTTTAATCAATATTTTTTATGACGGATTATTGAGGGAGTTGATCTCTTTACTTTGTTTTAGATTATATTTCGCACAAGAAGGCTACAAGTGATACAGCCGAAATATTAATAATGATGATAAAAACAGCCTTGGCTGAATTTTTATGAGGTAATGAAGCAAAGACACTATCAAAATTTTTCATCTTTTTCTGGATTTAGTCCGATCAATATTTTATCAACAAATTTTGAGTGAGTTAATTTCTTTCCTTTGTCTTACAAAAACTATGATGGTTATAAATCAATCTTGGCTGAATCTTTGGTAGGTAATGAAGCTAAGACTATAATTTTTTTCATATTTTGACTATGACTAATATTTTATCGATGAGTTTTTGAGTGAGTAAAATTTATTTTCTTTTTGTTATAGTATATTTCACTGTATACACAGTATTTCATTAACTGTATACAAAAAATTCCTCATTATCTTCTGCGTTTATATATTATCAATGACTGTGCTAATTTTGTTTAATAGAGTCAAAATTTGTTATGTTTTCTAAAGCAACTATTAGCATATTGCCTCTAAATTTAATCTCCATGATTTATCTACTTTGGACATGGGTAAAACCCTAATTGTAAATAAATATGAATATTCGACAGGACCAAAAAAAACTTGTGAAAAAATTGTTGGTAAGGTTACTTATACCAAGGGTTTGAGTCACAAGTGTTTCTTTGTTTGATAGGGGTATAAAACACAAATTATAAGCTTATAAAATTGTCCTTTAGGTATGATAAAAAAAGAAAAAAAAATCTTTGTGCAAGGACTCGTGGGAAAGTGATTGGTATGGTCACTTAGTTTGGGGCAGGTCTAAACTGTTTTCAAAAAAAGTGTCTTAATTCCTCAAGTTTCCAAAAAGTTTCCCGTGGCTATTTTGGTTTTGAAACAATTTTGCGTGTGATAGTCTAAATTTTATCTGGAGTTGTTTCTTTATTTCATATGCGTGTAAAATGTATTTTAGGCAATAAATATATTCTTTTAATGCACAAAATCTTTTTTATACAAGGGCCAATATTTGTAGTACATAATAATGTCCTTTGTCCTTTCAATAGGACCGAAAAATGAAATTATCAGACAAAAATTAAAAACTTAAAAATACTTGAGTACTCGCCATCCTAGACTGTACATCTCTTATACATTGACAACAATAGCAATTTAAAACAAGATTGTCTGACGCAAAGGCAAAACTAAAACATAAAAGGAACAAAGACTATCACAAGCAGCAGAATTTTCTATCAACAGATTTGAATAATTAAGGCAGGTTCCTACCACATTAAGAAAAATGGCTGTCAGAAATCCTAGTCAATCACCAATGCGTATTAAGCCAAAAAAGCAATTCCCTGATGTGAAGTTGATCCGTCGTCCAAGCTGAAGAAGTCGAATATATATGACATCACCTGCCTGTAAGAGCATTCTTTAATTTTATAACGACATAAAGACCACTTTTCAAACACAGAAGGGGCGAAGTAAATACATAAATCTTACGTCGAATGGTCTTTGTTAGTTCCGACACTTTTTTTCGCTTGGAAATTCATTTTAGGCAATAATTACTCTTTACAAAAAGTCCCAATGGTGAATTCAGCCCCAGTTCCCATTGATAGTTAAAATTAGAGAATTAAAATGAAATGATACAAGTAAATTTAGATACCTCAGGAATAAAAGGTTGCAAAACCAGACATGACTGAAATTTCTTTGTCCGTTGCTAGCAGTTTTGTTAATTAGATCCTAATTAATACAATATAAATAGTTAAAACAAAATACAACTCAAGCCAACGGAAAAACTTTAGAAGTGGTTTTAATTTGAAAGAAAAGGACGATTTTATAAGGTTTTTTAAAGGCCACGAATTTGTCTTTCGTATTGAATAGATGTCGTATCGTCTATTCCTCTGTCACCAAAAAAAAGGCGTCACCTTCGTAACTTCTCTATCTGTTTTTCTCTGTCTAATAAAGGGGCCTATCCTTATTGGAACTCTATTTGTTTCGTAATAATACCTTCCTGGAAAATGGTTCGAGCTCTAGGCCAATTTATTCATTATTATTAAAAAAGATCGGTATGATAAGCAGTTTCCAGGTTAGTGAGAAGTCAGTATTCTGGGGGGGAGGCAGGTACTAAACACGTTCTCCGCTTTAATTAAGGCTGTAGATCCATTTTTGGGAGCGAGCGGTGATCCTTGAACACTAGGTCAAAGTGTGCACCCACTGGCGAGTTTCCGTTCTTTTTAAACGTTTTCGTTCATCATAAAATAATGGCAAGTCGAAATCTCTACCCAGGTATTGTGTTTTAAATTATAAAAAAAATTTAAGAATATTCTGTGAAACTTAGAATAGTAAATACTAGAATCTTTGTAAAAGAAAGTTTAAGACATATGTCAGTACCCTCTAAAAACCCTTTTGGTTCCACATCCAAGCTATATACTACTAGGAAACTTTTACTTTAGCTAATTATAGTTGTTTATATTTATTATATCTATTAGGCCAAAAATATAAACAACTATAATTAGCCAAAGTTTCCTAGTAGTATATAGCTTGGATGTGGAACCAAAAGGGTTTTTAGAGGGTGTTGACCTATGTCTTAAACTTTCTTTTAAACAGATTCTAGTATTTACTATTCTAAGTTTCACAGAATATTCTTTAAAAAATTTCAATTTCTGTACATTGTTACCTTTTGGGAGTGCAGAAACGACGATTATACATTGTTTAAAATTATTACAAAGTTTCCTGCGTGTATTCTGTTAGTAATATTCTAACATTTATCCACCCGCCAGCTAGGCGAACAACAGTTTTAATTACTATTGTCACCTCTAAGACCAGATGATTACAATTTATTACGACCATAGAGTCAAATCCATGCCATAATTGGACAACAATCTTTTTCATCATGATATTCAAAATCCAGTTTCTTTCACTATTGATAGATCATATGGGTTTAGCCTGAACTTAGTCGTGTAGGTTTCAGGCTTCCCTCATTAAGAGTGTAATCCCATTCATTGTATTTCTGTAATCATTGTATTTCTGTAATTCTGTTTACTGTGAAATATCTAAATTGAATAGGACCTCACATTGGTTTATATACATTCTAAAGAAAATTTATGTAAGAAAAAAATATGCGTTTATTGTCACGAGTTATCCGAAGGGTTGAATTTTATTCTTTCGTTCGATTAATGGAATAATACAGAAAATTAACGCATTTACAATTTCTTTGTATCTAAATATCTTTAGGCAGAAATTGCAAACAAATGTAGAAGAGATTTTAAAAATTAAAGAATTGAGGGGTCTCTAAGACGAAGATTTCGTACCATCCATTTGACTGCCATTTACTTTTTTTGGCAAAAACAGAAGGCTTTTTTACCAAATAGAATAATATATCAGGGCCGGATCTAGGATGCGGCTAGAGGGGTTAAGCGCCTCGGGGGGTGACAAACAAGCTTCAATTGTAATATTTTTGGGTATTTACAGCATTGATGATGCGGCAGGGGGCATCAAAGTCTACATTTGACCCCCCCCCCGAGAAAGATCTAAATCCGTCTCTGTAATATAAACATTGTGGCAGACATGTATACTGGGGTATCTTTGAGCCCATGTCGTCCTCAGAGTTTGGAAATTTTAACTATAATTTTTTATGTATTTTTCATATAATTTGCGTTTTTTTTTCGTTTTTTTTCGTTTTTTTTTCTCGAAGTTAATCCTCGCTTGGCCCAAATTCTTTCGTTCGTATCTACATTAGGGTATATCAATGTGTTGAATAGTTTGAGGATAAGGTAACTCCCTCATGGTGCTAATATAAAGTAGCAAATTGATTGCCATTAGTTCCATATACGAGAGTTTTCTCTTAAGTGGACCATATTTATATTATTAGTATTAATTGTGCTAAGAAATGAGTACATACACCTTCCAAAGTACGCAGTGAGAAAAAGAGAAAAGGTACTTGTTAATTATTCAGAACACACTCAAGAATTTGCTCTATAAGATGTAACAAAAATCGGTTTGCCTCGGCAATTGGTTATGATTTGTTTATTTTGAGTGATAAAACTACTATGTTTGTATATTTTTATAATATATTTAATATATAGACTGGTTAGGGACTAGGTAAGGTATTTAATGAAATGAGTTCTGCGCGGTCCGTTTTCTATAATTATTTGCCGTAGTTTCCATAATTCTGTTTGAAAAAATTTGCTTGTTTTGTTGTTATAATTTTGTTTGTTTCCAAGGTTAAAAAAAATGTCTTCTTTTCAGAAAATTTTCATTACATTTTAAATAATGAACTAGTTTTTATAATTTTAAGTTTTCTGGTCTTAAGTTTTCTTTCGGTTTTATAATTTTAAGTTTTCTGGAAGGGTGCTGAAACCCTATTGCCCTCTGCTATAAACGAAAGAGAGAGAGAGAGAGAGAGAGAGAGAGAGAGAGAGAGAGAGAGAGAGAGAGAGAGAGAGGGACTGAAACATTTGTACAAATAATATTTTACAAAGAAGATAAAATTTGGACAATAAAATGTCAAAGTGTTTCCTCTAGTTACTTTTGTCGTAAAAACAAAAAAGAATTACAATTAGCTCAATGGCTCGGAAATGCAGGAATTTCAAGTAAACAGAAAAAAAGGATTTTTTTTTGAAACAATCATTACCTAGTTATAAAATATAGATTATTATCGTGAATGAACAGAAATTTACTGATGCAGCTGTAACCTCTACAAAAGACATAATTTATTTTACATTCTCTTTCTATTCAAGTTAGAATATTTGTAGGACTACTCTCATTCTGGAGAGCTTATGAACCCCCTCCCACCCTAAAATATTTATTTGAATTTGGAAGATATACTTTTTGTGGATTTATTGTGTATTATCGTGCAATAATCTCCCGAAAAAAAGTACCGATATTGTCTTTGCAAAAAAAGGAAAGAAAAATAGACGAACACATATGGTGGCCCCGTGGGAGTAAGAATTCTGAACGCGACGCTTTGTATTTGCTTAGTGAGATATCCTAATCAGTATTTTCTGTTGACCTGTTTTCTCTCTTTTATATATCTTGGTTGATTTCCTGAAGCCGTAAAATTAAAATTTATTAAAATGTCAAAACAACAGTATGTAACAATTTATCTACTTCTGGAAATGAGGCCACAAGTCCATAAAAATAAGGTTTCTATATGTGTAAATAAGAGAAAAGGCTCGAGAATCTTGCTATTTTTGGTCCTCATAATGGAGCTTTTATAATTTTAATACACTTTTTTCTAATTTAAACTTATTTGAACCAGTTATTTCTCACCCATACCAGGGCGGGGATGAGACTGGCCCCCAGATGCCAATCCCACCCCCCAGCTGAAATTTAGTGACTTGAAAAATCTTGTCATAATTAAGATATGCCTACATAATTCAAGCGTCCACCGAGACAGATCAATTTTCTTTAGTAGACCTATATTTTTGCATTCATGATGCAATATGGCTCGTTTTTCATTTGTCACTGTCATTTTCACTTGACATGGCAAACTTGGCTCCAACTCTGCCCCCCAGGATCTTGACGAAATCACGCCACTGCATGCCAGCCTTCCAAGTAGATATAATAACCCTTGGATACTGAATATTTCCTGATAAAATAACATTTTTCAAACCCTTTCAGCTATACTGAATGTGTAGCTTTCAACTTTACTGAATATAATGGCTATCTCAATATTTTGATAAGACGACTTTTGGGGGGAAAAGGACGTAAAATGGGGGCTAGCTGCCCTCCAATACTTTGGGTCACTTAAAATGTACAATAGAACTTTCAATTTTTGTCTGAATAAGCCCTTTCCCGATATTTTTTTAGTGGTTCGTTTACTATTGAGCCACGTCACTCCTTACTTACAGCTCTGTACCACGAACTTTTTAACTCTAGAGAAAACTATTTTTATGTCAAACTCGTTTATTTGTATATTTTAATTCACGAGAAGTTACCAAGTTACCAAGTATGTCTAGCTAAATTCGCAGAGAATCAGAATCCCAATCTCGGAGGCACAGGCCCGAGTAAGGGACACTTTTTGGAGGGGGAGGGGTCAAAATTTTCGACTTAATGCTCTTAGCTTTAGTAGCAGTAATAGTAGTAACGGTAGTAATAGTAACAGCATTAGTAGCAGTAGAATCAGTAGTATTAGGCTGCAAACATTGCCTTTTCGTTAATTCAGCCTCCCTCACAACAAGCCCTGTAAGTTTCAAATGCTCACACCAAACTC
>NC_088878.1:2912716-2928138 GCF_032884065.1 Artemia franciscana | reverse complement strand
CAATTTGACCATCTGGGGGGGGGGAGTAAGGGGCCGGTTAATTCGGGAAAAATAGAAAAAATGAAGTATTTTTAACTTATGAGCGGGTAATTGTATCTTAATGAAATTTGATGTTTGGAATGATATTGTGTCTCAGAGCTCTTATTTTAAATCCCGACTGGGTCTGATGACATTGGGGGGAGTTGGAGGGGGGAAACCTAAAATCTTGGAAAACACTTAGAGTAGAGGGATCGGGATGAAAACTTGATGGGAAAAATAAGTGCAAGTCCCAGATACATGATTGACATAATCGGAAACTTATTTGCTCTCTTTGGGGTAGTTGGGGGGGGGAGTAAGTCTTAAAAATTAGAAAAATGAGGTATTTTCAACTTACGAACGGGTGATCGGATCTCAATGAAATTTGATGTTTAGAAGGATATCGTGTCTTAGAGCTCTTATTTTAAATCCCGACGGATCTGGTGATGGGGGCGGGGGAGTTGGGAGGGGGAAACCTAAAAACTTGGAAACACTTAGAGTGGAGGGATCGGGATGAAACATGGTGGGAAAAATAAACACAAGTCCTAGATAGATGATTGACATAAACGGAACGGATCCGCTCTCTTTTGGGTAGTTGGGGGGGGGGTTAATTCTGAAAAATTAGAAAAAATGAGGTATTTTTAACTTACGAACGGGTGATTGGATCTCCATGAAATTTGGTTTTTAGAAGGATATCGTGGCTCAAAGCTCTTATTTAAATCCTGACACGATCTGGTGACATTGGGGGAAGTTTGGGGTGGGGAGACCTAAATGATGGGAAACGCTTAGATTGGAGGGATTGGGATGAAACTTGGTTGGAAAAATAAGTAAAGTCTTGCATACGTAATTTACATAATTGGAACGGATCCGCTCAAATGCGGGGGGAGGGGGTAATTCTGAAAAATAAGAAAAATAACGTATTTTAACTTACGAAGGAGTGATCGGATCTTCATGAAACTTCATATTTAGAAGGACCTCGTAACTCCGATATCTTATTTTAAATCTCAACCGGATCAAACGTAATTGGGGGGGGGCAGTTGGAGGGACCGGAAATCTTAGAAAATACTTAACGCGGTGAGATCAGGATGAAACTGGATGGGAAGAATAGAAACCTGTCTAAGATACGTGACTGACATAACTGGACCGGATCTGCTCTCTTTGGTGGAATTGGGAGGGGGAGGTAATTTCGAAAATTGAGGTATTTGTAACTTACGAAAGGGTAACCAGATCTTAATGAAATTTGATATTTAGAAGGATCTTGTCCTATAAAGTTCTAATTTCAAATTCCGACCGGATCCTGTGACATTCGGGGAGTTGGAAGGGCGGATCCGCTCTCTTTGGGGGAGTGGGGGCGAGGGTTAATTCTGAAAGATTATAAAAATTAGGTATTTTTAACTTACGATTTAAGAAGGAAACATGTTTGAGAAGGAAGCATGAGCTCTTGCTCTTGGCTCTTCCGACCTCGTAACATTTGAGCTCTCGGCTCTTCCGACCTCGTCACAAGTGCCATATGAGCTCTTAGCTCTTGTTCATTTCAACCTACAACAAATTTTATACAACCTATGACAATCCACAAATTTATAGTTTTAGGCTGCAATAAATGTAAATTGTGTATAAAGATCTCTTATAAAATTTGTAACCATGAAAATAGAAAGGAAATAAATTAAGGTGTATACAAAACAAAGACTAGAACTAGTTTTCCGAACTGATAATTTCGATAAAAAAAAAGAATAAAAGTTGACGAAATTAAATAAACAAAGACTCGAACTAGTTTCCTGAACTGTTAGTTTTTCATTTCAACCTACAACAAATTTATACAACCTATGACAATCTACAAATTTATAATTTTAGACTGCAATAAATGTAAATTGTATATAAAGATCTCTTATAAAATTTGTAACCATGAAAATAGAAAGGAAATAAATTAAGGTGTATAAAAAACAAGACTAGAACTAGTTTTCCGAACTGATAAATTTTGATAAAAAAAAAGAATAAAAGTTGACGAAATTAAATAAACAAAGACTCGAACTAGTTTCCTGAACTGTTAGTTTTTCATTTCAACCTAGAACAAATTTATACAACCTATGACAATCTACAAATTTATAATTTTAGACTGCAATAAATGTAAATTGTATATAAAGATCTCTTATAAAATTTATAACCATGAAAATAGAAAGGAAATAAATTAAGGTGTACAAAAAAAACAAAGACTAGAACTAGTTTTTCGAACTGATAAATTTCGATAAAAAAAAAGAATAAAAGTTGACGAAATTAAATAAACAAGAATCGAACTAGTTTCCTGAACTGTTAGTTTTTCATTTCAATCTACAACAAATTTATACAACCTATGACAATCTACAAATTTATAATTTTAGGCTGCAATAAATGTAAATTGTATATAAAGATCTCTTATAAAATTTGTAACCATGAAAATAGAAAGGAAATAAATTAAGGTGTATAAAAAACAAAGACTAGAACTAGTTTTCCGAACTGTTAATTTCGATAAAAAAAAAGAATAAAAGTTGACGAAATTAAATAAACAAAGACTCGAACTAGTTTCCCGAACTGTTAGTTTTTTATTTCAACCTACAACAAATTTATACAACCTATGACAATCTACAAATTTATAATTTTAGACTGCAATAAATGTAAATTGTATATAAAGATCTCTTATAAAATTTGTAACCATGAAAATAGAAAGAAAATAAATTAAGGCGTATAAAAAACAAAGACTAGAACTAGTTTTCCGAACTGTTAATTTCGATATAAAAAAAGAATAGAAGTTGACGAAATTAAATAAACAAAGACTCGAACTAGTTTCCCGAACTGTTAGTTTTTATTTCAACCTACAACAAATTTTACAACCTATGACAATCTACAAATTTATAATTTTAGACTGCAATAAATGTAAATTGTCATATTAAGATCTCTTATAAAATTTGTAACCATGAAAATAGAAAGGAAATAAATTAAGGTGTATTAAAAACAAAGACTAGAACTAGTTTCCCGATCTGTTAATTTCGAAAAAAAAGAATAAAAGTTGACGAAATTAAATAAACAAAGACTCGAACTAGTTTCCTGAACTGTTAGTTTTTCATTTCAACCTACAACAAATTTATACAACCTATGACAATCTACAAATTTATAATTTTAGACTGCAATAAATGTAAATTGTATATAAAGATCTCTTATAAAATTTGTAACCATGAAAATAGAAAGGATAAAAAACAAAGACTAGAATTAGTTTTCCGAACTGTTAATTTCGATAAAAAAAAAAAGAATAAAAGTTGACGAAATTAATAAACAAAGACTCGAACTAGTTTCCTGAACTGTTAGTTTTTCATTTCAACCTACAACAAATTTATGCAACCTATGACAATCTACAAATTTATAATTTTAGACTGCAATAAATGTAAATTGTATATAAAGATCTCTTATAAAATTTGTAACCATGAAAATAGAAAGGAAATAAAGTAAGGTGTATAAAAAACAAAGACTAGAATTAGTTTTCCGAACTGTTAATTTCGAAAAAAAAAAGAATAAAAGTTGACGAAATTAAATAAACAAAGACTCGAACTAGTTTCCTGAACTGTTAGTTTTTCATTTCAACCTACAACAAATTTAAACAACCTATGACAATCTACCATTTATAATTTTAGACTGCAATAAATGTAAATGTATATAAAGATCTCTTACAAAATTTGTAACCATGAAAATAGAAAGGAAATAAATTAAGGTCTATAAAAAACAAAGACTAGAACTAGTTTTCCGAACTGTTAATTTCGATAAAAAAAAAAATAAAAGTTGACGAAATTAAATAAACAAAGACTCGAACTAGTTTCCTGAACTGTTAGTTTTTCATTTCAACCTACAACAAATTTATGCAACCTATGACATTCTACAAATTTATAATTTTAGACTGCAATAAATGTAAATTGTATATAAAGATCTCTTATAAATTTGTAACCATGAAAATAGAAAGGAAATAAATTAAGGTGTATAAAAAACAAAGACTAGAACTAGTTTTCCGAACTGTTAATTTCGATATAAAAAAAAAAAAGAATAAAAGTTGACGAAATTAAATAAACAAAGACTCGAACTAGTTTCCCGAACTGTTAGTTTTTTATTTCAACCTACAACAAATTTATACAACCTATGACAATCTACAAATTTATAATTTTAGACTGCAATAAATGTAAATTGTATATAAAGATCTCTTATAAAATTTGTAACCATGAAAATAGAAAGGAAATAAATTAAGGTGTATAAAAAACAAAGACTAGAACTAGTTTTCCGAACTGTTAATTTCGATAAAAAAAAAAAAGAATAAAAGTTGACGAAATTAAATAAACAAAGACTCGAATTAGTTTCCTGAACTGTTAGTTTTTCATTTCAATCTACAACAAATTTATACAACCTATGACAATCTACAAATTTATAATTTTAGACTGCAATAAATGTAAATTGTATATAAAGATCTCTTATAAAATTTGTAACCATGAAAATAGAAAGGAAATAAATTAAGGTGTATAAAAAACAAAGACTAGAACTAGTTTTCCGAACTGTTAATTTCGATAAAAAAAAAAGAATAAAAGTTGACGAAATTAAATAAACAAAGACTCGAACTAGTTTCCTGAACTGTTAGTTTTTCATTTCAACCTACAACAAATTTATACAACCTATGACAATCTACAAATTTATAATTTTAGACTGCAATAAATGTAAATTGTATATAAAGATCTCTTATAAAATTTGTAACCATGAAAATAGAAAGGAAATAAATTAAGGTGTATAAAAAACAAAGACTAGAACTAGTTTTCCGAACTGTTAATTTCGATAAAAAAAAGAATAAAAGTTGACGAAATTAAATAAACAAAGAATCGAACTAGTTTCCTGAACTGTTAGTTTTTCATTCAAGCTACAACAAATTTATACAACCTATGACAATCCACAAATTTATAATTTTAGACTGCAATAGATGTAAATTGTATATAAAGATCTCTTATAAAATTTGTAACCATGAAAATAGAAAGGAAATAATTTAAGTTGTATAAAAAACAAAGACTAGAATTAGTTTTCCGAACTGTTAATTTCGATAAAAAAAAAAAGAATAAAAGTTGACGAAATTAAATAAACAAAGACTCGAACTAGTTTCCTGAACTGTTAGTTTTTCATTTCAACCTACAACAAATTTATACAACCTATGACAATCTACAAATTTATAATTTTAGACTGCAATAAATGTAAATTGTATATAAAGATCTCTTATAAAATTTGTAACCATGAAAATAGAAAGGAAATAAATTAAGGTGTATAAAAAACAAAGACTAGAATTAGTTTTCCGAACTGTTAATTTCGATAAAAAAAAGAATAAAAGTTGACGAAATTAAATAAACAAAGACTCGAACTAGTTTCCTGAACTGTTAGTTTTTCATTTCAACCTACAACAAATTTAAACAACCTATGACAATCTACAAATTTATAATTTTAGACTGCAATAAATGTAAATTGTATATAAAGATCTCTACAAAATTTGTAACCATGAAAATAGAAAGGAAATAAATTAAGGTATATAAAAAACAAAGACTAGAACTAGTTTTCCGAACTGTTAATTTCGATAAAAAAAAGAATAAAAGTTGACGAAATTAAATAAAAGAAGACTCGAACTAGTTTCCTGAACTGTTAGTTTTTCATTTCAACCTACAACAAATTTATGCAACCTATGACATTCTACAAATTTATAATTTTAGACTGCAATAAATGTAAATTGTATATAAAGATCTCTTATAAAATTTGTAACCATGAAAATAGAAAGGAAATAAATTAAGGTGTATAAAAAACAAAGACTAGAACTAGTTTCCGAACTGTTAATTTCGATAAAAAAAAAAAAGAATAAAAGTTGACGAAATTAAATAAACAAAGACTCGAACTAGTTTCCCGAACTGTTAGTTTTTTATTTCAACCTACAACAAATTTATACAACCTATGACAATCTACAAATTTATAATTTTAGACTGCAATAAATGTAAATTGTATATAAAGATCTCTTATAAAATTTGTAACAATGAAAATAGAAAGGAAATAAATTCAGGTGTATAAAAAACAAAGACTAGAACTAGTTTTCCGAACTGTTAATTTGGATAAAAAAAAAAGATTAAAAGTTGACGAAATTAAATAAACAAAGACTCGAATTAGTTTCCTGAACTGTTAGTTTTTCATTTCAATCTACAACAAATTTATACAGTCTATGACAATCTACAAATTTATAATTTTAGGCTGCAATAAATGTAAATTGTATATAAAGATCTCTTATAAATTTGTAACCATGAAAATAGAAAAGAAATAAATTAAGGTGTATAAAAAACAAAGACTAGAACTAGTTTTCCGAACTGTTCATTTCGATAAAAAAAAAAGAATAAAAGTTGACGAAATTAAATAAACAAAGACTCGAACTAGTTTCCTGAACTGTTAGTTTTTCATTTCAACCTACAACAAATTTATACAACCTATGACAATCTACAAATTTATAATTTTAGGCTGCAATAAATGTAAATTGTGTATAAAGATCTCTTATAAAATTTGTAACCATGAAAATAGAAAGGAAATAAATTAAGGTGTATAAAAAAACAAAGACTAGAACTAGTTTTCCGAACTTTTAATTTCGATAAAAAAAGAATAAAAGTTGACAAAATTAAATAAACAAAGAATCGAACTAGTTTCCTGAACTGTTAGTTTTTCATTTCAACCTACAACAAATTTATACAACCTATGACAATCCACAAATTTATAATTTTAGACTGCAATAAATGTAAATTGTATGTAAAGATCTCTTATAAAATTTGTAACCATGAAAATAGAAAGGAAATAATTTAAGTTGTATAAAAAACGAAGACTAGAACTAGTTTTCCGAACTGTTAATTTTGAAAAAAAAAAAGAATAAAAGTTGACGAAATTAAATAAACAAAAACTCGAACTAGTTTCCTGAACTGTTAGTTTTTCATTTCAACCTACAACAGATTTATACAACCTATGACAATCTACAAATTGATAATTTTAGTCTGCAATAAATATAAATTGTATATAAAGATCTCTTATAAAATTTGTAACCATGAAAATAGAAAGGAAATAAATGAAATGAATTAAGGTGTAAAGAAAAAAACAAAGACTAGAACTAGTTTTCCGAACTGTTAATTTTTAATTTCAACCTACAACAAATTTATACAACTTACGACAATCCAAAAATTTATAATTTTAGCCTACAATAAAAGTAAATACTATAGAAAGATTTTTTATAAAATTTGTAACCATGGAAACAGAAAGGAAATAAATTAATGTGTAAAATTAAAAAAAAAGAGTCGATAAAAAAATGAATAAAAACAGACGAAATTAAATAAACAAAGACTAGAACTACTTTTCCGAAATATTTAATTTTTCATTTCGACCTACAACAAATTTATACAACCTATGACAATCTACAGATTTGTAACTTTACCCTACAATAAAAGTAAATTCTTTAGAAAGATCTTTTATAAAATTTTTAGCAATCAAAATGAAAATAAAGTAAATGATATAAATTAAGGTTTAAAGCTAGAAAAAGGCTTATAACTAAGTTTACAAAACTCTAAAAAGGATAAAAGTTGACAAAGTGAACTAAATAAAATTCATCACTTGTTTTCAGAACTAATATTTTTTTTTCTTGCCCACAGCAAAAGTAATTTCTACAGAAAAATCTTGAATATTTCTATAACAATCAAAAAAACCGCCGTGATGAGGCTGTATAAATGGAGGACAATATCTTTGGGTATGGGCAAGAACAAGGTAATAAGCGGGGTGATGAAGTTCATAGTAATAAGTGGGGTCGGCAATTTCAACCTGTAACACATTAATACAGCCTACGATATCCTAAAAATTTATAATTTCGACCGATAAAAAAAGCGAATTGTGTAGAAAAAGCTTGCCTAAAATCTGCAACAACCAGAATGAGTAAAAACTAAAGAAAAAAAAGCAAAATCAAAAGTAAGTTGACAAAACTTTAAAAAGGCTTGAAGTTGAGAATGTCTAATAAATAAAAATTAAAACTTGTTTTCCTACCTAATAGTTTTTCAGTTCGGCCGACGACAAATTTATACAACCAACAATATCCTAAAATTTATGATTTCAGCCGACAAAAAAGCATATTGTGTAAAAAAAAAACCTTGAATAAAATCTGCAACAACCAGAATGAGTAAAAACTAAAGAAAAAAAAAGCAAAACTAAAAGTAAGTCGACAAAACTTCAAATGTAAGTCGACAAAACTTCAACTTTAAAAAGGCTTGAAGTTGAGAACGTCTAATAAATAAAAATTAAAACTTGTTTTCCTACCTAATCGTTTTTCAATTCGGCCGACGACAAATTTATACAACCGACAATTTCCTAAAAATTTATGATTTCAGTCGACAAAAAAGCAAATTGTGTAAAAAAAACTTGCCTAAAATCTGCAACAACCAGAATGAGTAAAAACTAAAGAAAAAGAAAAGCAAAATTAAAAGTACAAAATTTCAAAACTTCAAAAGTAAGTCGTCAAAACTTCAACTTTAAAAAGGCTTAAACTTGAGAATGTCTAATAAATAAAAATTAAAACTTGTTTTCCTACCTAGTAGTTTTTCAATCCGGCCTACGACAAATTTATACAACCAACCACATCCTAAAAATTTATGATTTCAGCCGACAAAAAAGCAAATTGTTTAAAAAAAAGCTTGCCTAAAATCTGCAACAACCAAAATGAGTAAAAACTAAAGAAAAAGAAAAGCAAAATTAAAAGTAAGTCGGCAAAACTTCAAAAGTAAGTCGACAAAACTTAAACTTTAAAAAGGCTGAAACTTGAGAATGTCTAATGAATAAAAATTAAAACTTGTTTTCCTACCTAATAGTTTTTCAATCCGGCCTGCGACAAATTTATACAACCAACCACATCCTAAAAATTTATGATTTCAGCCGACAAAAAAGCAAATTGTGTAAAAAAAAAGCTTGCCTAAAATCTGCAACAACCAGAACGAGTAAAAACTAAAGAAAAAAAGCAAAATCAAAAGTAAGTTGACAAAACTTTAAAAAGGCTTGAAGTTGAGAATGTCTAATAAATAAAAATTAAAACTTGTTTTCCTATCTAATAGTTTTTCAATTCGGCCACGAAAAATTTATACAACCAACAGCATTAAAAACTAAAGAAAAGAAAAGCAAAATTAGAAGTAAGTCGACAAAACTTTAAAAAGGCTTAAAGTTGAGGATGTTGAATAAATAAAAATTATAACTTATTTTCCTACCTAATAGTTTTTCTATTCGTCCGACGACAAATTTATAAAACCAACGACATCCTAAAAATATATCATTTCAGCCGATAAAAAAGCAAATTGTGTAGGAAAAAGCTTGCCTAAAATCTGCAACAACCAGAATGAGTAAAAACTAAAGAAAAATGCAAAATAAAACGAAAGTCGACAAAACATTAAAAAACCTTAAAGTTGAGAATGTGAAATAAATTAAAATTAAAACTTGTTTTCCTACCTAATAGTTTTTCAATTTGGCCACGAAAAATTTATACAACCAACGTCATCCTAAAAACTTGTCATTTCAGGTGATAAGAAAGCAAATTGTGTAGGAAAAATCTTGCCTAAAATCTGCAACAACCAGAATGAGTAAAAACTAAAGAAAAAAACGGAAATAAAAAGAAAGTTGACAAAACATTAAAAAGGCTTGAAGTTGAGAATGTGAAATAAATAAAAATCAAAACTTATTTTCCTACCTAATAGTTTTTCAATCCGGCCTACGACAAATTTATACAACCAACCACATCCTAAAAATTTATGATTTCAGCCGACAAAAAAGCAAATTGTGTAAAAAAAAAGCTTGCCTAAAATCTGCAACAACCAGAATGAGTAACAACTAAAGAAAAAAAGCAAAATCAAAAGTAAGTTGACAAAACTTTAAAAAGGCTTGAAGTTGAGAATGTCTAATAAATAAAAATTAAAACTTGTTTTCCTACCTAATAGTTTTTCAATTCGGCTGACGACAAATTTATACAACCAACAATATCTTACATATTTATGATTTCAGCCGACAAAAAAGCAAATTGTGTAAAAAAAAAGCTTGCCTAAAATCTGCAACAACCAGAATGAGTAACAACTAAAGAAAAAGAAAAGCAAAATTAAAAGTAAGTCGACAAAACTTCAAAAGTGAGTCGACAAAACTTCAACTTTAGAAAGGCTTAAACGTGAGAATGTCTAATAAATAAAAATTAAAACTTGTTTTCCTACCTAATAGTTTTTCAATTCGGCCGACGAAAAATTTATACAACAAATAATATCCTAAAAATTTATGATTTCAGCTGACAAAAAAGCAAATTGTGTAAAAAAAACTTGCCTAAAATCTGCAACAACCAGAATGAGTAAAAACTAAAGAAAAAAAAAGGCAAATAAAATGAAAATCGACAAAACTTTAAAAAACCTTAAAGTTGAGAATGTGAAATAAATTAAAATTAAAACTTGTTTTCCTACCTAATAGTTTTTCAATTCGGCCACGAAAAATTTATACAACCAACGTCATCCTAAAAATTTATCATTTCAGGTGATAAAAAAGCAAATTGTGTAGGAAGAATCTTGCCTAAAATCTGCAACAACCAGAATGAGTAAAAACTAAAGAAAAAAAGGAAATAAAAAGAAAGTCGACAAAGCATTAAAAAACCTTAAAGTTGAGAATGTGAAATAAATAAAAATTAAAACTTATTTTCCTACCTAATAGTTTTTCAATTCGGCCACGAAAAATTTATGCAACAAACGACATTCTAAAAATTTATGATTTCAGCCGATAAAAAAAGGCAAATTGTGTAGAAAAAGTTTGTCTAAAATCTGTAACAACCAGAATGAGTAAAAACTAAAGAAAAAAAGCAAAATTAAAAGAAAGTTGACAAAACTTTAAAAAGGCTTAAAGGTCGAATGTGAAATAAATAGAAATTAAAACTTGTTTTTTTACCTAATAGTTTTTCAATTTGGACTACGACAAATTTATAATACCACCGAAATTCTAAAAATTTATGATTTCAGCCGATAAAAAAAGCAAATTGTGTAGAAAAAAGCTTGCCTAAAATCTGTAACAACCAGAATTAGTAAAAACTAAAGAAATAAAAGGCAAACTTAAAAGGAATTTGACAAAACTTCGAAAAGGTTTAAAGTTTAAAATGTGGAATAAACAAAAATTAAAACTTGTTTTCCTGCCTAATAGGTTTTTAATTCGGCCTACGACGAATTTATACAACCAACGAATTTCAGCCGATAAAAAAAGTAAATTTCATAGGAAAAAGCTTGCCTAAAATCTGTAATAGCCAGAATCAGTAAAAATCCTACCTAAAAGATTTTCAGTTTCGCCTACGACAAATTTATACAACCAACGACATCCTAAAAATTTATGATTCCAGCCGATAAAAAATGGAAATAAGTCGACAAAACTTTAAAAAGGCTTAAAGTTGAGAATGTAAAATAAACAAAAATTAAATATTGTTTTCCTACCTAATAGTTTTTCAATTTGGCCCACGACAAATTTATGCAACCACCGACATTCTAAAAATTTATGATTTCAGCCGATAAAAAAACTAAATTTGTCTGGTTTTTTAATAAAAAACAAAAAACAATAAAAGGACAAATTTATACAGCCTACAACTTCCTAGCAATTTATGGTTTCAATCTGTGAAAAAAGAGCAAATTATGTTAAAAAGCTTGCCTAAAATCTGTAATAACCGGAATGAGAAAAAACTAAAGAAAAAAGCAAAATTAAAAGGAAGAGTCGACACAACTTCAAAAAGCCTATAATTGAGGATGTGAAATAGACAAAAATTAAATATTGTTTTCCTACCTAATAGTTTTTCAATTTGGCCTACGACAAATTTATGCAACCACCAACATTCTAAAAATGTATGATTTCAGCTGATAAAAAAAAAACAAATTTGTCTGTTTTTTTTATCAAAAAAAGGACAAATTTATACAGCCTACAACTTCCTATCAATTTATGGTTTCAGTGGGTAAAAAAAGAGCAAATTGTGTTAAAAAGCTTGCCTAAAATCTGTAATAACCGGAATGAGTAAAAACTAAAGAAAAAAAAGAAAAATTAAAAGGAAGAGTCGACACAACTTCAAAAAGCCTATAATTGAGGATGTGAAATAAACAAAAATTAAATATTGTTTTTCTACCCAATAGTTTTTCAATTTGGCCTACGACAAATTTATGCAACCACCAACATTCTAAAAATTTATGATTTCAGCCGATAAAAAATACCAATTTTGTCTGATTTTTTTTATCAAAAAAACAAAAAACAAAAAAAGGACAAATTTATACAGCCTACAACTTCCTAACAATTTATGGTTTCAGTGGGTAAAAAAAGAGCAAATTGTGTTAAAAAGCTTGCCTAAAATCTGTAATAACCGGAATGAGTAAAAACTAAAGAAAAAAAGAAAAATTAAAAGGAAGAGTCGACACAACTTCAAAAAGCCTATAATTGAGGATGTGAAATAAACAAAAATTAAAACTTGTTTTCCTAACTAATAGTTTTTAAATTTGGTCTACGGCAAATTTATACAACCTACGACATCCTAAAAATTTATAATTTCAGCCGATTAAACAAAACACTGAATTGAGGGGGGAAGTTTGGTGTGAGTATTTGAAACTTACAGAGCGTGTTGTGAGGGAGGATGAATTACCGAAAAGGCAATATTTGCAGCCTAATACTACTGATTCTAGTGTTACTAATGCAGTTTCTATTACTACTGCTACTACTACTACTGCTACTAAAGCTAAGATTAAGGCGAAAATTTTCTGAGAATAATGTAATAGTATTGAACTATTAATGGAAACACACTATACGTATACAGGTTGTCAAGAGGACGTACTAACAATACTTCAGTAACTGTTTATGGTATTAAGCTGAAGCGTTCAGTGTGTGTTAAGGGGGATGTTGTAGAAAGCCTAAGGCGGTATTTGCATATTGCTACAAATGCTACTACAATTATTGCTGCTACGCAAGCTAAGGGTATTAAAATGAAGCTGTCAAGAAATATTTAGACGGATGTTGAAGTAAACCAAAACGAACTATTACCATGTAGATTATAAAAAGGTGAATAGAAACATCTTAGGAACGACTTACATTAATAAGTTGGACCTTTCAGGGTAAGCTATGGCGGATTTTGAACTAACCAGAAGGCACTATGTATTCTATTAATACTAATACTACGATTCCTGTAACTAATGACACTAAGGGTATTAAGTGAAACTTTTAGGGAATGTTTAGAGGACTTTCAATTAAGCGGAAAAACTATGTGCATGCAGATTTTCAAAGGGGCATATAAGCAATATCAAAGGCAGAACAGCATTATCATAGATAGCAATATCATATAAACTTTTAAAGTGGCTAACTGTTCCAATTAAAACGTTTAATTGGAAATTAAAAGTTACTGTTCCCTTTTACACAGTCAACAGTAATTGGAGGGCAAGCAGCTCTCCTCCATAGCCCATTAATTCTCCAAACATTTCATACTAGCTGACTTAATCTTTTTTTCTTTGATTGTACTTCCTGGATACTGTGGAATTGCGTTTTAGACGGTTATCAATAAATGTTTCCCTGATTGGTAGGAATTCCCAATGACCAGCAAGAGAGGCGGCATTACTTTTTATGTGTTTATAAGTTTATAGTTAATCCTTGCCCAAGTTCATGAATGTCAAAGTTCAAATGAGCTAGTTAAGAGTTCGAGATCATGTCCACATTCAAGACTATTGGTCTAACCCTTTGGTATATTAAATAAAAAAAAACTAGTTTTTTTAATTGAAAGTAAGGAGCGACATTAAAACTTAAAACGAACAGAAATTACTCTGTATATGAAAGGGGCTGTTATCTCCTCAGCGCCCTGCTCTTTACGCTAAAGTTCGACTCTTTCTTTCAGCTCTACTTTTTAAAACAGTAAAAAACTTTATCGTAAAGAGCGGGGCGCTGAGGAGATAACAGCCCCTTTTATATACGGAGTAATTTCTGTTCGTTTTAAGTTTTAATGTCGCTCCTTATTTTCAATTCAAAAAGACTTGTCTTTTTTTATTTAATTTCTGAACGTTTTTGAATTAATGCATGTTTTGACTTTGCCTTTCTGCACATGAATGATTATAAGAAACTTTACAGATTAATTTTTTTTGCTAAGTGGCTGTCTCATAGTTTTGATCGGAAGATTTTAAGAAAAAAAAGGAGCGGGAGAGTAGGCCTAGTTACCCTCCAATTTTTTGGTTACTTAAAAAGGCAACTAGAACTTTTAATTTTACGAACGTTTTTATTAGTAAAAATACATTTAACTTACAAACTAACCTACGTAACGAGCTTCTAAGTTCGTATGTTTTTATTACGTATATGAGGGGGTTCGCCCCCTCTTCAGTACCTCGCTCTTTGCACTAAAGCTTGAATTTTGTCCCAATTCGTTAAGAATGACCCCTGAATCACAAAGGCCGCTGAATAAATAGTTGAAATTACTGAAAATACTTTAACGTAAAGAGTGAGGTATTACGAGGAGGTAAACCCCTCATATGCGTAATAATTTCTGTTCTTTTCAAGTTTTCAAGTTTTTTTATAATCATGCTAGAAAATTCTGCGCCTCCTTCATTGAATTTCTCTTCCCCCATGATATATTCCTCCAAGGAAAGATCCTCCCACATAGCCCACCTCCTCAACCCCTCCCTCCCTCCAACGAAAAAAATCCCCCTGAAAGCATCTGTTCACTTTCTAATAACCATTACTATGTATAAACACTGGTCAAAGTTTGTAACTTGCAGCCCTCCCACGAGGCTGCCCGTCCCTCCACTCCTCCCAAGATGGTCGAATAGGGAAAAGACTATTTCTAATTTAATCTGGTCTGGTCCCCGATGCGCCTGCCGTCTTTCATCGTCCTACCTTATCTGGAAAGGCCCGAACTAGCGAAACCGGGACCGACAAACAGGCAGACGTACAAGCCGACAGACAGACAGAAATTGCGATCGATATATGTCACTCGGTAAATACCAAGTGCCATAAATTTTTTTTTGAAACTGAGACTGACCAATTAGGTGACATTGTTGGTTATGGTCTAACGCGTAATAGAGATGTCAATTTTGAAACAATAGTAAAAAAAGAAATCACCAGTGCAACAGCACAAACGCACATCACACAGCCGAACATAAAAAATATAATAAAAAATATACAATAAATAATATATAAAATATAATAAATAATAAATAATATGATAAGTATAAAATATATAAAAAAAAGATTCTTGCCAAAATCAGGAATTTTTCAAGATTTCTCCCAATTTTTTTCCTTTGACAAAAAGTTTACCAAATGCCAATAAAGTTGGGAGGGACAATATGACTCTTCCCCCA
>NC_088878.1:2785367-2912706 GCF_032884065.1 Artemia franciscana | reverse complement strand
ACCAATTAGTTGGACTAATTAAGAAATCGCTGAAAAACCTCGGGATATATCGTTGGAATGTTTTCATTGCTTATTCTATAGGTATTAAAATTTATGTCGTTTACCTTTCATGATTAGATATTTTAGGTGTGGATAAAATAATCTGGACAACATGCACCCATTTAAAATTGAATCTTAATTACTAAAACAAAAAATTAAAATATCTTTTCCACCCCTCCCCCTTTTCCAGCACTAAGTCAAGCGCCTCCTTTTGACATCTCCGATTTATTTTTAAGATAGAACTAAGCTAGCGGGAACCTTCCAAAATTCAATCTAGCAAATTCAATTCAGTCTAAGAAATGTAATGATATACCTTCACTTCCCACTTTATATGGACCGAATAAACAGGCCATTCTTACCTGTTCTAATTTAGATGGTGTCTATAACTGCAAAAAAAAAAAAAAAAAAAAAAAAAAAAAAAAAAAAAAAAAAAAAAAAAAAAAAAAAAAAAAAAAAAAAAAAAAAAAAAAAAAACGCAGTCTGTTCCCAATTAGATTGTGTTCGTCTAATTAAATATTATCACCACATTATTCAAATTCAAAGCCTGGGTGGAACCCAAACACCCACTGTAAAGCGATGGGAGGAGGGACAAATTGCATCTATTGTGTCAGGATCGTAGCCCTTCCGGGTAATGTTGATTGATTAATCTTATATATTTGGAGCCACCATAAAAGATATTCTTTTTATAAATTTATTATAATCCAATTTTCAGTTTTCAGAGTTTCGGGTGACATCGGCATACGTCGTTCTTTACCAATAATTGGTTACCACGAACTGTATGATAGATAATATTCTTCCAGAATGTTATGTATTTTAGCTAGAATACCGTTTTTAAGGAAAAGACTAATTGATACAGGCTAGCTGGGTTCAGTAAAAATTCAATATTTCGGACTGAAAAATTAAAAGGAATGTGCCTCACCAACATTTTGTTCGGGACAAGTTACATAACCCGTTTTGTCATTTTTATTTTATCATTTTTTATAATGTAGTATAATTCGGCTATATTAATTCAAAAGGGGGTATGTGACATCTTAATTAAAGGTTTAATTAAAGGACACCTTAATTGAGGTTTATAAAATCAGATATTGGCATTTTTCCCAAAAATAGTTTTAATTAACTTTCTGAAATAGAGAAACTGTGAGATTTGGAGCTTCTGATTTTCATTTTTCTCATCTTGAAGGTTAGCTACTTGTTATGAAGCAAACAGCTGCTTTTTAATAACAAATGAAAAACAGAGGCCGTATGTTTTTGCTTTCCTGTAGATTTTATGGTTTGTAAATACTGTTTTTCAGAATAATACCGCCGAACTAATCTTGGTTAAATGGATGTTAAAAAAATGAAATATACGAAGAAAAAAACAAAAATGGTACTTGTTAAATATTTTGAACACACTCAAGTTCTTGATTTGAATGTAAGATCCCAGAAAACCGATTTCATAACCACAAAGCCAAGTGACGAGTGACAGAATGCATTGGACTTATATAATTTACTACTATTACTAATAACTCACCGCAGCACCAAGCCACCTGAGACCAACACAGCTACAAACGCTCCTCCTCCAACCCCATCTATTCAGGCCTCCCTCTTTACACCCTCCCAGGAAGTTTCCATTTCCTTTAAATCTTTATTTATGATATCCTTCCACCCCAGACGAGGACGACCTGCTTTATATTTAGCCCCAGACTTGACTTGAATTAAGTCTCCTGCCGGGCACTGCTCGGCGTAGAGAGTGACGTCTGCCTCCTCCACCCACTTCGGTCCATGGCGAGTGTTTGCTCTTCGCCCTGTCTGATGTTTGCCATCGCCAAGAACTCGGACAGGCTTTCGGACCAACGTTTCTTCGGTCGGCCGCGAGGTCGCTTCCAACCAACTTTGATAGGGTCGAAGTCATTGATCATCTTTGCGGGTAGATGTGGTGGCATTCGAAGCAGATGCCCCAACCATCGTAAGGTTCGCTCGGCTGCTTGAGTCGAAAACCAAGACTGCTTTGTGAGCTGCAGAAGCTTTTCATTGCTGACGAAGTCGGACCATCGTAAGCCCTCAATCCTCCTCAGGCTCTTTGCATGAAATACGTCTATTTTCTTAAGGGTTGCAGCTGATGCTTGCCATGTCTCAGCTCCGTAAAGCATCACAGAATATGTCATCCTTCATCCACAGAACGTGGCCTAGCAATCTCAACCTTCCTTGAGCTATATATTTGCACATTAGGGGGTGGGGTAAACATTTCTTACTTCATAATACGCAGGAAAATTGAAGCTAACAGATTTTGCATGCAGATCCGCTATACTTTACATCCACCTCTTCTCACGTGCAAATGTATAACCCAAATTATATACAAGTCCAATGCATTCTGTCACCCGTAACATGTCTCTGTGGCTAGGAAACCGGTTTTTATCAGATCTAACATTCAGATCAAAAACTAGAGTGTGTTCTGAATGATTAAAAAGTACCATAAAATAATTAAAAACTAGAAGAGGGTAATTTTCAATCGGTGGAGAAAAGCTCCATTCTTTTTCGTCACAGAAGATCATCCTTATTAGGTTTATTAATTGTTGGCATATTGTTTTCCTTCATGTTTTTGTTTTTGTGGAACATTAAGACCAGCCAGTGTGGTCTTAGAAAGTATTTAGATTAGCTGGATTTAGACCGAATTCAAGCTTGTGGAGAAAAAAAATATAGAATTATTGCAGCTAAATGTATAAAAGCTTTGGACTATGGCTTTGATTTCTCAAATTATTTTTAACTCAAATTTTCCATCGTTCTTAATTTAATTTCTTTTTTCGCCATCATTTAGTATTTCATATTTTTTCTAATCAGTTTATAGTATTTTATAAAAGTTAATTTTTTTTTAATCCTTCATAATTTTTTTTTGGTTAACTCAAAAAATTTGTTGCACTAGAACATGTGACGTTAAAACTCTATTTAAAAGTAAATAATAAAAAAGATGAAGAGGAAAAATATCGACCACCTGACTATATATCCAATACAGTCCAGGTACTTTGATCCGAATAGAACGACCACTTCGATCTAAAAGAAAAGATTCTTCACCACCAGGGATAAATTCTGATGCATACCAGTCTCGAATTTCAACTTTCCGTCCTATTTCTCCAACTGTTTTGTGATTTAGTAAATGTATAGCCAAGGTTTGGTTTGAATCTAAGGAAAAGGAGCTATATTAAAGGAAATACCTTGCATTTTTAAGGCAATATGCAAGAGTAAGATTTCAGCCCAAAACAAACCCACGGGTGCTTCTCCACTTAGGCTTATCAGAGTATAATAATAAAAAATAATAATGGTGTATTCTACACCGTTCTATGTGTTCATTCTATGGTGTATTCTATAATAATAGTATTACGTAAAAAATAATAATGATTATAAAAACAAATTGGGAAGGAGCGTAGATATACATAGCCAAAACTTTGAGGATGAAATTTGATTAATGTCTCAAGGGGGAGGAGACAGTCTTCGTGAGATAACCCTGGGCTAGTTATTCCCTTTGCACAAATATTGCCAGGATTCACCCATTATGGATCTCCAAACAAAGGCTTGTGAGCAGGATCTAGTCAGAAAAAATATATAATCTAAGAATACGAAAGGCAACCATAAATTAAAGATTGTCCACCATGAGCATGGTAAATCAGTTGAAGGTCAATTCGTGTGACATTGATCCTACTGATCCTACCATTTGCCTGAAGTTTGGAGAATCGAACTGAAAGTTTTGGAGATCAAACTGGAAAGTTCGGAGACTTCGGAGACCAACAGCATCGGAACACCAAGATCTTGATGCTTCGCTGTCAAGCTCCGAAATTACAGCACCAAGGTAGGAGCTGTTCCAGTGTTATGAGATAGTTGTGGGTCTCTGCTCATTCACAAGCCTCTGTCTTTATCACAAGAATGGGGGAGAGATAGAGAAAGAGAGAGTGCGAGCGAGAGAGAGAGAGAGAGAGAGAGAGAGAGAGAGAGAGAAAGAGAGTAAGAGAGAAAAAGAGAGACTTTTATTTCAAAAACATCTTTCACAGCGCGTGGTGCCGAAATTTGCGCTTCACGTCAGGTACTACAGTCAGATAAAACTTGTCAAATAAAAAAAAAGAAAAAAAAAGAGAAAATCACAGACACAGACACACAGTGTCAGACATACACTTGTCAGATTAAAAAAAATGATCATCAACTAAAAAACTGAGTCAATAGAATAAATTCACTGATTAATAATGTTTACGAATGCAGGAATAAAACTCTGGAATGAAAGGAAGACCCTACGCTCGTAGCCTCATAGTGGCATTGGGATAAACATTTCATGAGCTTGCCAAGCCAGAACTGTGACTGCAAAGAAAGCAGCACAGTGACCTTGAGGAGTGGCATCCCTTGGATAATTTCTAATTAATAAACGATAAAGCACAGCAATGGTTTTAATGAACGGATAGTTTTTCCGGGTTTTGTTTCCGTAGGCGGGCTTTTTCAGACCCAATAACCCCTTTCTAGTTATATTATTTATGATGGATTTTCCATACCCTTGCATTGGAGCACAGGGGGAACGTGCGTAGTTATGTTGGCGTTTTGGTGGCTTGGCACGACAAAGAGTTGTTGTAAGCAATATCATCAAGACCAACAGCCAGGAGAGAAAGTATCAAAATTTGATGCTTAAACCTTGTGCTTTCATCTTGAATCATCGGCTTGCAATCATCAAGACAAGTAGCCAAATGAGCAAACGATCGAAATGTTGATGCTTAAGCCTGATGCTTCCACCTTTAATCATCAACCTGGAAGCATCAAGACAGTAGCCGGAGGGGACACATCAACATTCGATGCTTCTGCCTCATGCACCCACATTGGATCATCAGGTTGGATGCATCAAGATCATCAAGGATTGGAATAATCTGTGTAAGCAGAAGAGTCTAGATTATCATTTAAAAAATACAATTCAAACAATGAACTATACAAAAAATTGTCTACTATAGAGTTGCATAATGCAATTTCTATTTCTGTCTTATCGCGAAAACATAGAAATGAGCTAACGAAAGAATAAACAAAGATACGGTGTGTTATTACACTGAAGATAAACAAAAATTAATTACAGCAAGCAGGGTAAAAGTATTATTATTGCTAGAAAAAATATAGCAAAAAGACAAAGCAAAAATTCAAAACTTTTCAAAAGTAGGTATAAAATTGTTTTATGAATAGAAGCAAAGATGTATGTATGTTTTACAAAAAATAAATGTCTAAATATATAAGAAGCGCGAAACATGGATGCACAAGGACTCTGTGGCTCAATAGCCAAACATACCAATCAATGCATCATACAACACTATACAGAAGTAACACCTCTCCCAATAAAAAAGAGGAAAAAGTGAAATTTATAGTAATGACAAATAGAATAATATTAAAGATAAAATTTTTAATTTTTAAGTTGATATCCCATATCAAAGGCTGAAAGACCATAGGCGTAGCTGAAATTTTAGTTTCAGTTTTTATTAAATAGTTTATTTTAAATTTTAGTTAATGTAAAAAAAGAGAAAAATTAGTCAGTCTAACAACTCTTTGGAAAGAAAAATGCAACAATTCCACATGAAAAGCAAAATGCAAAGAGGGATTTAGATTTTATGAGAGAAGGTCGGTCTCCTAAATTTCGTTTTCTAGCTGTTGCGTTTTTTAGTTTCAAGCTTCTTATTTTTGATTCTTTCATTTCATCTACACCTGGTTTGGTTTATTTTTATTCAGTATAGTTCTTATTTTCATATTTGCTTCGTCTTTCTTTCATGATTCTTCTGTCCCTCAAAGTTTTTCTTATTTATTTTCTACATTTTTATAAAACTTCTTTTTAACCTGTTATACTGAAGACTGCCTAAAGGAAGATTTTGCCTACATATCTATAATCTTCCTTTTTATTACTGGCCTATGGTTTCTGTTAGTTTAAAGTTAGCCTAAGTATGACTTTTCTTTATTACTATTATGATATCTTACAATAAGAAATTATAATACCCAATAATAGCATAATGACTATTCAGATGCATAAAACACAAATTCAGGGCATAGAAAAAAAAAAATCAGTTACAGAACAAACCGTCCACGCTGCGGTTGAAGCTGGATACCGGGACTGTAATCTACCACCGTTGCCTGCCCCCTGACTCGATCAAATGCGTCGAATACAAGACAGAACTTAAGGGGAACCAGTTCCTCTACAGAAAGCCCCTATAAACAAAGAAGCGCTAGGGGGAGGAGTTAAGACATGGATGAACACTGTCAAAACAAACCTCGTACCATATGTGTTTTTTCCCGCGCCACCTTCAGGACTCATATTGGCAAAATATAGTCATCCGACAAACAAAAACAGCACCAAGTTAAATTTTACCTTCTGATGCATGCTCACGCCAGGGATAGCTGCCACCCAGCTTGTGTCTAGACTCAAGTACAAGCAAAAGCAAGGAAGTAAAAGTATCAACGATTTAGAAGTCCTTATATAATAGGAAAAAATAATCATTAAAGATAATTTTCTTTTTAAATACTATCATATAATGATCTGTATTACAATACTGATAGGATTAACCGTTTGACCCCCTCCCCCTGAAATGCTTGTCCGACTCGTAAAACGTAATAAAAATGCACATAAACAAATTTTTGGTGCGTTAATAGTTTTTTTGCAGCCCCCCTCCAAAAAAATCTTTTGAAACGCCCCCCCCCCAAAAAAAAATCCTGGATACGGCCCTGATCGAGACTACCCATTTTCTAAAAAATAGGGACGGAAAATTGGAACCCAGACAATTAACTCTCTTCTGTTCTAATAGTTTACAGTGCTTGCTTTCCTAAAATAGGTTTCAAAGAGGCATTCATAATGAATAATGTAATTTGTAATGATAGTTTTTCATAATTTCCACCATTTCGCGAGAGTATTTTGTTTGCTTGCTCAAAAAATAATTCGCCGAGATGGTTTGGATTTTAGATTTGTCCGTATATTTTACCCCCTTTCCCACCCCAAGGGGAAAGAGATATTGTTTTCTACAGTTTCAATTAACCGAGGCAGAAGTTTCAATTTGGTTTCTCGGTGAATTGCCACCCCTCCAATTTATCAAATTAAAATCTAAAATCCAATTAAAATCTAAGACTAAATTTTGCCCCTTTTCCTGGGCGGTGACATCACTCTGTATAAATGCGATGATAAAAGCCACTTCATTATAAGTGGAGTATTAAGAGATAATGACTCAGTTTTTTGCTTGAAATTGCAGTATTATACCTCAAAATATGATATAAGTGGCAAAACAGATTACCATGCATAAACAGAAATTCCGAATAAAAATAAATAACTCTGGATAAAATTGAAAACGGATTTAAAGCTCCTGCAATCATTAAATAATAGGTAAAAAATAGGTGTTTTCTCTGGAATCGAAGACATTAAATTTTTTCACGGATTTTTTTTTTTTTATATTCCACATACTTATATATATCTGTTTTCAGATCTTATTACAATTTTGCCCAACCACTCCCTTCAAAATGATTCATTCGCATGTGTTAGCCTTGAATATTATTTTAGGTTAAATTTGACACTAGAAATATTATGAATCGTTACTGATTCCTAGGAATTTTATTTCGATCGTCAGTGAGACTATCCAAATAATGAAAAAAGCAGTTCCAATTGCTCTTTATTAGCCAAGGTTTGACAAAAAATCGTTTCCTGAGCGTTTTCTTCATCTAACATGGCTTATTTAGATATTTCCGTAATATTTGCGAGAGAGCGCTGACTTTCTTCCTAGTGTACATCTTGGAGGACCATATACGCCTAAAGGTACATTTATATATTGCAAAATCCGTCCGTATGTTTTCGAACAATGGCGCCTAAAAAACGCTACATTTCCCTAGCTATCTCGTGCTATTTCCTAGCTATCGATGGCCTAAGTATCTCATTATGGTCCTATACCCTAAATCTATCCTAAAAAGTGATTAGAAATATCTGCCGTGCCTGTACCTATCATCAAAATATCAAGATGGATATAATATTCTTACCCTCCTCTGAAAGCTGTTGAGCAAAATAGAGCAAAATAACACCATTTTTTCTTGGTTTTCTTATAGCCTGGGTGAGCAGTATAATTCTAGTTGGGGTAGCCTTCAACCAATGATTTAAGATCGTAAAGTTGATGATCCATAGTCATGGCTTCATTCATTCAAAAACCTTGCCAACCTGATATGGCAAATCGTTGCGGAAAGCTAAAGTTTTTTCAAGCACAGAATTGGCCAGAATCTCTGCCTGGATTGCTAAGTCCAGACGGATTTCCGTAAAGTGTAAGTGCACTATAACAGTTCCGCCACAGTTGGCAGAGTTCCAACATGCTCGGCACATTTTCCAAAATGTATGCTATAGTTCCGACACACTGCATGCCCCACCTGTTGTATATTATTTCTCAGAGGGAGCGAACCCTCGAATATTTGTTTCTGCTTATAAGGTCAATGACCTTATTTTCGCTTAACAAGTTCAAACAAATACGACCATAGTTTGCTTAAAATCAAACTTCTCCAAAGCCAGAAGGAGGCTATAGAAACATTTGCGTAAGTACAAACTAAACGAAATTCAACTTTACCCAAACCAATAGGGAGAGAGGGAAGAGTCACCCTAATCCCCCTGTATTCATCATCGCACGTGTTTACTACTAATATTGACTGATGGATGGATGATACGGCTGATACAGCAGAATGATTTCTGCTTATAAGGTCAATGACCTTATTTTCACTTTACAAGTTCAAACAAATACGACCATAGTTTGCTTAAAATCAAACTTCTCCAAAGCCAGAAGGAGGCTATAGAAACATTTGCGTAAGTACAAACTAAACAAAATTCAACTTTACCCAAACCAACAGGGAGAGAGGGCAGAGTCACCCTAATCCCCCTGTATTCATCATCGCACGTGTTTACTACTAATATTGACTGATGGATGGATGATACGGCTGATACAGCAGAATGATTTCTGCTTATAAGGTCAATGACCTTATTTTCACTTTACAAGTTCAAACAAATACGACCATAGTTTGCTTAAAGTCAAACTTCTCCAAAGCTAGAAGGAGGCTATAGAAACATTTGCGTAAGTACAAACTAAACAAAATTCAACTTTACCCAAACCAATAGGGAGAGAGGGCAGAGTCACCCTAATCCCCCTGTATTCATCATCGCACGTGTTTACTACTAATTTTGGCTGATGGATGAATGATACGGCAGTTCTGATTTTTTCGCTAAAAAATTAGACAATACTATTTATTGCAGTAAATTCATGATCATTGCCTCTAGATTATTATGCCTCAAGTTTGCAAGACTAATGGCTTTATATATTGGATCAAATAAACAAGTAAGCTTTGATCAAGGCCGTATCCAGGGGAAAGTTTACCCAGTTCACCCCACCCCCCGAAAAAAATCCAGAGCAATAAAATAGTAACAAAATGCATATAAGCCAAAAACTGATGTATTATCTAAGGTTTTTTTCTGTATCCAACCCCTTGAACTAAAATCCTGGGTACGCCCTTGGCATTGATGCATTAAGTTCAGCTTTCTTTTGCCCAGAGAAGTCAATTCACTAAGGGCAAAACGTATTTTTTAATGTCTAGAGGACGGTCAAAATTACTTTAAATTTCAATTTTTTTTTAATCATTAATTTGAAATAATAGCTTAAAACTATTATTATTAATTTAATTAATTCAAATAACAAATAATAATTGATTAATTTAATTGTAAAATTAATTCAAATAATAATTTAGAATTATTACCATTAGTTTAATAATTTTTAAGACTATTGACTTTTTTTTCAATGAAAATTCCAGAAAAAAAGCAACGTTTCAAAAAAGATACCCTCAAAAGGCCAAAAATCAAGGAAGGTAACAGAGATCAGGACTATCCTTGAAATGGATCAACTGGTTTGATGAAAGGGTTAGTTAAATAGTTTAAAATAGTTTAAATAGTTTAGGTATTTGGTAACGTTTGTTGAGTGAACTGTCTACTTATGCAGCTCTATTTATCTACCAATGCTAATAATCTATCTAACTATCTAAGCAAATAATGAACTTCTAATTACCAAAACCAGAGTTTACCGCCTTGACCTTTCGACCTCTGCGGTATCTGCGACCTGATTTCTTTGTTAATTTTTTACCTTGTTTAGCTACCCGCTTAGCTCTTTTTTTGACTGTTGGCATAAATTCATTTCGGGACCTCATATGATCTTTACGACTAATTTGCTGCTCATGAAGGTTACGGTTGCCATTACTGAAAAACAAACAAAGGAGTTGTACAATCCATTCTTTATAAAAATTCTTCATTTAAATCTACGACAAATTTGTTGCTCTGGAACATTCGAAACAAAAAGACTATTTAACAATAAATAAAAAATAAAGAGGAAAAATATCGACCACCTAACTATATTTGCTACAATCCAGGTACTTCGGACTCGAATAGAATGATAATTTTGATCTTATAGAAAAAATTCAGAATATGGCACGAAGTTACAGCGTAATAAAAATAATACTCTTAAGAATAAAACAATTACCATCAATTCAGAATAAATTATTGTTTTAAATTTTAATACCATACGATATCTTAAAGAATCATCCTATTTTGTCCCCTATAAACTTTTTGGTCTGTGTGGCTAAACTATTTAGAATCAATTGGGCGGTCTTACCCTAACTTGTAGAGCTTGAATATAACATCTTGATAAACGACATAAAACTAAAGCCGACATAACTTCCCAGAAAATTCAGTTAAAAATTTAACTGCTTCCTTTTTGTAAGGAGATAGAAATCCTTACTTTTAGTTAAAAAAAACTTGTTGTTTTTATTATCCCAGACGACAGAGTGAAAGTGAAAGAGAGAGAGAGAGAGAGAAGAGAGAGAGAGAGAGAGAGAGAGAGAGAGAGAAAGAGAGAGAGAGAGAGAGGGAGAGAGAGAGAGACCAAAGTAAAACAAAGGAAGAAAAATTACCGTATTTCGTTTATACATTCCTGAACATTATCTTCGAGTAGCTGAACTTGCTTTTTGAGGGTGATAATCTCAAACTGGTTGTGACTTATAACAACAGCGAAAATACAGACCACAAGTAAATTAATAAAAGTTGGAACAGAGCATTTGAGTCTCCAGCGAAAGTGGACTTCATAGTCACTGGCTGTTGTAGGTGGCGGTATAACTACAAAAAAGAGATAAAATACAAGCATCAAGAATAAGATTTAGATATAACATACAAAGGAAGTTTCACTAAACAGTAAATAGGTTAATATTCCTAAAGAAAAACATTATGTAAGACAAAAAGAAAAGAGTTGGCTACAAAAATAAACTTTGCATCCTCCTCCCCCCCCCCACCAATTTTGGACCTCAAAAACACAAAGATTGGTCTTTGAGGATTTGTCACAAAAACGAGTCAATAGTGAAATATGGTAACCATAAAATGCAACTTTGAACCATCAAACCTCTCTACGTCCTCACTAATGGTATTATGGTTGCAGCAGTAGCTGCAACCTAGTAAAGAGCCGACCACAGCCCATAGTGAGGAAAAGTCGAAAAACAAATTTTGAAAAAAAATGCCTAATGAAAAAAAATTGTGATCCGATACTTGATTTAGCAATAGTAACAATTATTTCGATTAATTTTACAAGTAAAAGATTATAGAAAAACAGATTTATGGTGATTTCGAAAGAGCATGAAAACCCTCAAAAATGGCGTCACTTCAAAATAAGATTGCACCTTTGGGTTCAGCATGGTCAAAGACCTTGTAGAGGGTAATTACAGGCCCCCACCATAACAGGTGCGAAACACAGGAAGGCTGACCCCCAACCCCCCATTGCACTTCCTGGCTGAAGGGCCAAGAAACGGAGATCAGCACCGCCGGTACGGACTGTAAAGTCTAATGCCGTATCCTTTACCTTTTTTTTTTTTTTACCATGAAAAACAAGGAAAATCACTTTGCTGCCTGGGTAGCACTGATGCCTCTTTTTTTTCTACCACGGCTAGCGGGTTAACAAAACATCATAGATGTATGTTTAATAACTCATTCGAACGGAAATAAAAATGGTTAGTGCCCTTTTTGAGTGACCAAAAAGATTGGAGTGCAGCTAGCCCTCATCCCTAAAGTGGTTCGATAAAAAGTTTTTGATAACCACCTTTTTGAGCACAGGTGAAAGGTCCAATAACAATGCTTTTGGTGATGACATAGCCCTCCATAGTCCATGGGGGAAAGGGCTTTAAGTGGCATCGGGTGTTTTTTTTTCCCAGTTAAGACCGCGCGCCTTGTATACGATATGTGGAAAACCTGTCTTTGTTAAGGCTGATTTTAGTAATTCTTAACCAATGCTGTTTTCCTACTACGGCAATAAATCACGATTTAGAGGTTGCAAAAAGTAAAATAAAAATATCGTGGCCGTGTCACTACGATGTAATATATCATGAATTTTCCTGAATCATTTGAAAAACAATCAGAAATTAAATAAAAAAAAGATATTTTCAACGGAAAGAAAGGAGCTACATTAAAACTTAAAACAAACAGGAATTATCCCGCGTAGAAACTGGGGATACACCCTCTCTAGTACCCCGCCCTTTATGCTAAAGTTTGATCCTTCATCCAAACTCTTTAAGAACAACTCCTGAAAAAGAAGGGCCATTTAACTAGAATAAGAAGCTGCTTAAAGTAATAAAAACTTTAGCGTAAAGAGTGAGGTACTGAGGATAAGTTTCAGAAAAGCAAACATTATGGTGAAAAGCAAATGTTAACCTATCATTACCTAAGTTACATAAACATTTTTTTCAGGTTTTTTTTAATTAAAAACGGACAAAGATGGATTATCAAACAGTTCGTGGTAACGAACTGTAGTAAGGAGCGACCCGGCTCAATAGTAACCAAAACTCTAAAAAATGGAATTTTGATATCAATAGATACATCAAAAGAGTCGCATTTTAATGCTGATTTTAAATATATAAGTTTAATCACGTTTAGTCTTACCCATCAAAAGTTACGAGCCTGAGAAAATTTGCCTTATTTTAGAAAATAGGGGAAAACAACCCCTAAAAGTCATACAATTTTAACGAAAATCACACCATCAGATTCAGCGCATCAGAGAACCCTATTGTAGAAGTTTCAAGCTCCCATCTACAAAATTGTGGAATTTTGTATTTTTTGCCAGAAGGCAGATCACGGATGCGTGTTTATTTGTTTGTTTGTTTGTTTGTTTTTTTCCAGGGGTGATCGTATCGACCCATTGGTCCTAGAATCTTGCGAGAGGGCTCATTCTAACGGAAATGAAAATTTCTAGTGCCCTTTTTAAGTGACCAAAAAAACTGGAGGGCACCTAGGCCCCCTCCCACGCTAATTATTTTCCCAAAGTCACCAGATCAAAATCCTGAGATAGCCATTTTATTCAGCGTTGTCAAAAAACCTTATAACTATGTCTTTGGGGACGACTTACTCCTCCACAGTCCCCGTGGGAGGGGCCACAAGTTACAAACTTTGACCAGTGCTTACATACAGTAATGGTTATTTGGAAGTGTACAAACGTTTCCAGGGGGATTTTTAGGCTGGGGGGGGGGTTGAGAAGAGGTGAATATGTTGGGGGAACTTTCCTTGGAGGAATTTGTCACGGGGGAAGAAAATTTTCATGAAGGGAGCGCAGAATTTTCTAGCATTATTTAAAAAAATACAATGAAAAAATAAATATGAAAAAGTTTTTTCAACTGAAAGTAAGGAAAAGCATTAAAACTTAAAACGAACAGAAATTATTACGCATATGATGGGCTCACCTCCTCCTAATAACTCGCTCTTTACGCTAAAGTATTTTTAGTAATTTCAACTATGTATTCTACGGCTTTTGTGATTCAGGGGTCATTCTTAAGAAATTGGGATAAAATTTAAGCTTTAGTGTAAAGAGTGAGGTACTGATGAGGGGTTGTACCCCTTCGTATACGTAATAAAAACATGAGAATACTGAAGTTCGTTACGTATGCTAATTTGTAAGTTACGTATATCTTTTACTAATAAAAACATTCGTAAAAAATATTTTTTTTAAATTCGTAAAAATTTTTAGTTGCCTTTTTAAGTAACCAAAAAATCGGAGGGCAACTAGGCCTCCTACCCCTCTCCTTTCTTTCTCAAAATCATTCGATCAAAACTATGAGTAAGCCATTTAGTAAAAAAAAAAATATGCAAATTTCGTTTTAATTATTCATCTGTGGAGAGCCAAAATCAAAACATGCATTGATTCAAAAACGTTCAGAAATTAAATAAAAAAAAGTTTTTTTTAACGGAAAGTAAGGAGCGACATTAAAACTTAAAACGAACAATAATTACTTCGTATATGAAAGGGGATGCTTCCTCATCAACACCCCGCTCTTTACGCTAAAGTTTTTTTTACTGTTTTAAAAAGTAGAGTTAAGAGAAAGAGTCAAACTTTAGCGTCAAGAGCGGGGCGTTGATGAGGAAGCATCCCCTTTCATATACGAAGTAATTTCTGTTCGTTTTAAGTTTTAATGTTGCTCCTTACTTTCCGTTAAAAAAAAAAACTTGTTTTTTTATTTATTTGCGTACAAGTTCGAAGTTGAGCCATCTTGATATTACTAGGATTATAGATTAGCTTTATAATTTGTAAAACAACTTGAAATTCTCCATTGTATAGAGAGATATGACCAAATTTCCAGAGTTCATATTATGGTTTATTTCTTTTTCATTTCGAGTAATATTAAAGCGTGTTTTTTATAATTTAAAATTGTATATTAGTCACTATCATATAGGTTTTATTGGCTGGCGAGACAAAAACGTTACCGGATTAGTCAACACATTATTTATATTTATATTATTTATAATATTCTTGCTTTTTATGACTGGCTTTTGTGTTTTCAGTAAAGCGCTAGTTTTCTACCATTCGAAAAACATACAAAAATATCATCAGTTGGTTTATTTGCACTAATTTTATCGATATATACATATTTGATAAGATTGTGAACCAATAGATTTTGTTCGTTTTGAGTTTATAGTTTGGTCTTTACTTCCCCCAGAAAGATTTACTTTTTTAAATTAATAGCGTAAGAATCCAGACCATTAGCTTGAGGTAGGAGATCCCCGTACCCTAGCCTATAGAACTGACAAATGTTAATTGGGAAACTTATAGGAAAGCAGAATAAAAGACACAAAAATTAAAGTTATTCCAAAATTGACTCCGGTTAAAGGCTTAAAATGTGTGTATTTCTGATGATTTCATATCCAAGACAGAAATTAGAAATTCTAGAATAGGAAGGGAGAGGACAAAGGTTTTAGTATACAGTCTTTTCGTCAGAAAAATGCCCTGATTACATGAATTTTATTAAATTTTGCAGTTAGCCTAATGTACATTTATAGTCTCTTTGAGTGGGTGGGGTTAGATCCTTCTTCTCCCCAGTCGACCTTCCAAAATGTGTTGACATTATATACCAAGTGTGCCAAATACAGTGTTGAATTCCATTAGTTTCTTTTTGAGATGTCAATCATCACATTTTTAAGCCAATTGCTTTATCCCTTGAGCATATGCAAAAGATATTATCAAATCTTTCCTTTTTAGCATTTTAATTTAAAAAAGAAAAAAATGTCCTCCTTTAAATTTTAAAAGGCATCTTGCACCACCAACTTTTTCTATGGATTTGTGCCACTAAGATTACACTTAATAAACGGTTTAACTGAGTTCAGGGCTAAGAAATAAAAACTAACCAGAAGGGAAGCCTCCAATACAGAAACAGTATTCCCTTAAAGTAGCTTTTGTTGACAAACAAAGCAATCTAAATCAAGAACAAATCATCCTTTTGAACCATATAACGTTCATAAAGTAAGTTTCATTTGGAAAAACAGAGAAGCAAATACAAATAAATTTTTTGTTGTAAAAAAATTAACAAACAACAAATCATAAATTTATCTTTCTATACAGCTTCACCTATTTTGCAAGTACTTGCTTTGCCTTGGTATGAGTGGTATCAATAGGGGTAGGGGGCGACCCCTCCGCTTTATCTCTTCCCTAAATTTTTTATAGATAATAGTTTTGGGTATTTTCATTGAAATGGCTTTTACTGGATGCAAATGGAAAACTGAAAAAGCAACAACTGGATTCTGAAAAGTAAATCTTTGCTTCCCCCTCCTGTTCGAATTACCCTCACGAAACACCCCTGCATAGTACAAGTTTTAGTCAAAGATTTCTGTGCTAGTATATTCTTTTTGTAAAACCTTAGCCGTAATATAGTCACAATTAGGGATAAAAACCAAATTATACAAGAGTAAAGCATTAATAATGCATCCTCTGTGTATCCCTACATCCATGATATTTTAACCTTCACAATGTAATATTATTTTACAGTGTTGTTATATGTTGTAGCATATAAGTTATATGTTGTATGTTATATGTTGTATGTTATATGTTGTTATATGTTAGTTATATGTTGTAGCATATAAGTTATATGTTACAGTGTTGTTATATGTTGTAGTCACAATTAGGGATAAAAACCAAATTATACAGGAGTAAAGCATTAATAATGCATCCTCTGTGTATCCCTACATCCATGATATTTTAACCTTCACAATGTAATATTATTTTACAGTGTTGTTATATGTTGTGGCTATTTTGAACTTACAATATTTTTGTGACAAGAATTGTGGTTACTCTATTTTTCAACAGATAAAATATGAAGCAAATACAGGTTGATAATTCAGTAGATACACAGGTAATCAGTCATTATTCGGCAAAAACTACCTTGTGCACAAATCGAGTTTGCTTATTAATTGGCTTCAGTGGCATGAATTTTTCAGAAATTAGAATGAAGGAGGGACAGGGAAGATTTTCATAAAAATAAAAAAAGTCTTTTTTCAATGAAATGCTCCTAAAACTCATTTTTCAAAATCTATAGGCTGCAAAATATCCGGGGGAACTCCCCCCCCATTACAACCACTAATTACCTCCACAAATAGGCCTACAACTAAAATCAAGTTTAAAGCAGCCTTTAAGGGTTGTTCATTATGCCAATATAAAAATATTTGGCCAAGAGTATTTACTTAAAACAGCACGGGTCGCTGAGTAAATCAAAAGACGCTATTATCCATATAAACAAATTTATGAAGTGTTTTAGAAAGTCTTTTTTGTAATCCCCTCCCCACAAAAAATCCTTTTGAAACCACAAAAAGAACCTTGTAACTACTGATACCTGGTATAAAAATCCTTTGGTAACAGTGCACCATATGTCCACCTTATTCAGTATGTAAGTAATTTAACTAACCCTATATATTCATACTTTCAATCTTTATTATGGTATTTTATTTATTTATTTTCTTTATTTCCCTCAAAAAATGAGGAGTACGCTACAATATAATATAAAGAAAAAACAACTGATAACACTTACAATCAAAACCTATCAAATATTGATCGAACACTTAAAAAAAAAAAAAAAAAACACTTGCTAAATAGATTAGCCTATAAATCATGAAGAGCCAGAACTATTACTAAAAAACGGAAATAAATTGTGGCCTAAAAGGCTAATTTTCGCCCTATCTTCAAATGTTTTATATTTTTTGTTTATACAGACTACAGGATCGTGAATGGTTGGACTGGTTTCACAATCTCGTGAACTGGTTGGGAGATCAGAGTTGAAACTTCTTAAGATTGTCTTGTTGATTGGTCCTCAAATTCTGAATTAAGGTTAGGAGCAGAAATAAACTAAAAGATTATTTGTATCCAGTCATCTAAATAAGAAGGGGAAAATTAATCACATTTGTAAAACTTGAATAGTATTGGGATATTAGTACAATTCTATTGAATTGTCACGGAGCCAAGCTCTAAGTCAAAACTGCAAAGGTTTAAATTGAAAAAAAAAATCCCTCATTCCAGATTGGAACTTAAATAGCATGATGTCAAACTTTAAGTCAAAACCAAGCAAATTTAAACTCGACAAGACTCCTCATTTCAAATAAATAAGCACTAGATTAAATGAACAAAGTTTTCCAAAAGTCATTTGAGTATTGGGCATTACGTTAACATTATAGTCAAACAGTTTGTGGTAACGAACTGTAGTAAGGAGCAACCCGGCTCAATAGTAACCAAAACTCTAAAAAATGGAATTTTTATGCCAATAGTTACATCAAAAGAATCGCATTTTAATGCTGATTTTAAATATATAAGTTTCATCAAGATTAGTCATACCCGCCAAAGGTTACGAGCCTGAGAAGATTTGTCTCATTTTAGAAAAGAGGGGGAAATACCCCTAAAAGTCATACGATGTTAACGAAAATCACACCATCAGATTCAGCGTATCAGAGAACCTTACTATAGAAGTTTCAAGCCCCTATCTACAAAAATGTGGAATTCAGCATTTTTTGCCATAAGACAAATCACGGATGTGTGTTTATTTGTTTTTTCCCCAGGGGTGATCGTATCGACTCAGTGGTCCTAGAATGTCGCAAAAGGGCTCATTCTAACGGAAATTAAAAGTTCTAGTGCCCTTTTTAAGTGATAAAAGAAATTGGAGGGCACCTAGGCCCCCTCCCACACTCATTTTTTCTCAAAAGTCACCGGATCAAAATTCTGAGATAGCCATTTTATTCACCATAGCCGAATAACCTAATAACTATGTCTTTGGGGACGACTTACTTCCACCGTAGTCGCCGTGGGAGGGACTGCAAGTTACAAACTTTGACCTGTGTTTACATATAGTAATGGTTACTGGGAAGTGTACAGACGTTTTCATGGGGATTTTTTTGGTTTGGGGGGAGAGTTGAAGGGGGGGGGGGTTACGAGGGAGGATCTTTCAATGGAGGAACGTTTTATTGGGGAAGAGACTTTCAATGGAGGGGGCGCAGGATTTTCTAACATTATTTAAAAAAATGAAAAAATAAATATGAAAAGTTTTTTCTACTGAAAGTGAGGAACAGCATTAAAACTTAAAACAAACAGAAATTATTACGCATATGGGGGGTTTACCTCCTCGTAATACCTCGCTCTTTACGCTAAAGTATTTTTAGTAATTTCAACTATTTATTCTACAGGCTTTGTGATTCAGGGGTCATTCTTAAGGAATTGGGAGAAAATTTAAGCTTTAGTGTAAAGAGCGAAGTATCGACGAGGGGTGAGCCCCCTCATATACGCAATAAAAACATACGAATATAGAAGTTCGCTACGTAAGTTAATTCGTAAGTTAAGTATATTTTTTACTTATGAAAACGTTCGTAAAAAATTAAAAGCTATAGTGGCCTTTTTAAGTAATCAAAAAATTGGAGGGCAACTAGGCCTCCTCTCTCGCTCCTTTTTTTCAAAATCTTCCTATTAAAACTATGAAAAAGCCATTTAGCCCAAAAAAAAATTAATATGCAAATTTCGTTTTAATTATTTATGCGTGGAGAGCCAAGACAAAAAAATGCATTAATTAAAAACGTCCAGAAATTATACAAAAAAAAACAAGTTTTTTTAAATGAAAGTAAGGAGCGACATTAAAACTTAAAACAAACAAAAATTACTCTGTATATGAAAGGGGCTTTTCCTCCTCAACGCCCCGCTCTTTACGCTAAAGTTTTTTAGAGCGGGGAGTTGAGGAGGAAAAGCCCTTTTCAGTAATTTTTGTTCGTCTTAAGTTTTAATATCGCTCCTTACTTTCATTTAAAAAAAAACTTTTTTTTTGTTTAATTTCTGTAAAATAAGGAGTAAAATCACAACTCATAGTCTATGGAATTCCAATTCCAATTAAAGATGTGCAAATAATTAAAGCTTAGCAGAAAAGAGGAGGGGATTGTAGAAGAAGTACTTGAGAAATAAATTATATGAAATTAAAAGGGATAAGGGAAATAGAGGAAGGGTTAGAATTCCAATTAAAGAGGTGCAAACAATTAAAGCTTATTAGAAAAGAAGAGGGGTTTGTATAAGAAGTACTTGAGAAGTAAATTATATGAAATTAAAAGGAATAAAGTAAGTAGAGGAAGATTTAAAATTCCAATTAAAGAGGCGCAAAGGGAAACCATGGATGACATTTTTGAAGATCAGGGAGATGCAGCCAGATAGCATAATGTATAATTGTGTATTACATGTTAAACTTCCAGTTAAAAACAGAAATGGGGGTTCAACAGGTAATAAGAAAAGGGTTACAGAGAGACAGGAAGGATATTTGAAGTTTATTGTTTTAAGATAATTTACTGAAGATTGTGAAACTGAATTTTAAAAAAGGTAAGACTTCAATGGATATTTAATGATACTATTAAAATGCTTAACATAATCAAGTGTTTATTGTTGAAAAAAACATTGTAATGTTTATTGTTGAATAAACATTGAAATGTTCATGGGTAAAATCCCAGTGAAAGGTGAAATTGCATGGCAATGCAGAACATCATAGTGAAAGGATCCTCTACAAGAGGACAACTGTGGCAGGGCATAAGATCCAGACCTATGGACAACAGTCTCTACAAAGGGCTTCCTTAACCCTTTTGGGATACCCACAAGACTGGGAACACTACATTTAACTCTATTCCCACTTGAAGAGTGGCACCCCTCAAGAAAATTATTACCTAGAAAACAACACAGAATTTGCAAGGGATTTTAATTAATGGATAATGTTTTTGGGTTTGGTCAGTTTTAGTGGATATTTTTTGGCAGGAAATTTCTTCCTGGCTAATTTATCTACTATGGGCTACCTCCCTGTAGTAGCATAATATTTGTATGCATGGATATGAAAGGGGTTGGAGGTAATAGGCTTGAGTTTGTCTCTGTAGGACTTTGACTCTTATCGATAGAATGACATCACCAAGAACTGAAAACCATGTTGTGACCAAGATGGGCACATGACTGCACAAAGCCACCATTCATACTGAAGGTCCAAGGGACTTCTTGCTATCTGGTTTTAAGCTAGCTTAGGCACTTTGGTGTAGACTTGAGAAGATGTGTTGGTCCCTGTCCTGAACTGGTACTGGAGACCATTGCTTTCCTGAGGTCAAAATAATTCCAATGATTTAAGGAATATAAAAATTGCAACTTAGAATGTTAAAAAAAAAACTATAGTATTGACATTTTGACTGATGAATTCAGCTGATTTGAACTGGACTTATGGGAAGTTTCAGTTTCAGAAGTTATGAGAAGATCACTCACATCATAGGGGTAGAACATATTAAATTAGTTGGCATAAGATTCGTTTACTCAAGCAGGAGGAATGGAGTATATAGACAGAGATTGGTGCCCATAATGAATAAGGAAATTGGTAAGAATAGCACTCCTGCAGTTAAGGTAAGAAATTAGGTTAGCAGGTGTTTTTATTAAATTGAAAGTTTAGTAGGGTTGTGTTCTATACCCTTTTATATGCATCATTTTGATGGATTTTGTCTTAAGGAGCACATGAAAGGCAATGGTAGACAATGGAATCAAATAGAGGAAAATCTCTCCTTGATTTATATTATGCTGAAGATTTAAGCATCCTAGATGAAAGTGTGAGCATATTGAATGAGCTTCCAGAGGTTTTGCAAGTTCAAAGTGATAGAATAAGTTTGAAAATCAATATCAAGAAGACTAATTTGCTAAGGCTAAATAAGTGAAGATGAAAATGTGATGTTGGGTACAGTAACAAAAAGACTGATCAAGTACACAGCTTCAATTACATTGGTAGTATTATTAGTAAAGAAGGTGGGAGCACTGAAGATGTAGAATAGTTATTCAAATTTTTGAAATAATACAAAGGTAAGACTGCAAACCAAGATTAGAATATTGGAAGCTACAGTGGTGATAGCAGTCAAAAATGGTTCTGAAGCATGGACACTCCAAAAAAAAGAGGAAAATTTGCCAGATGTTTTCCATAAGAAACTGCCTTCAGATTGTTTTGGCTGAATGTGACTAGATTTTTTCTTGAAAGATTTAAGAGAATTGGGAACTTCTTGGGAGGATATGAAGAGGGAGGCTTTGAATAGATTGTGATGGAGAAAGAGAGCATGTAAATGTGTTGGAACCAGGTGGCTTGGTGCTGTGGTAAGCAGTCAGTAGTATTAGTAGAAACAGTGCCAACAATATCAGCATCCATATCAATTTCTTGAAAATCTTATAATTTATTTCTTAAAGGTAATTCCTTAATTTGCACTTTGGAGTGATAAGGTCCAATGGATCTGTGATGATGACTGAAATTTTTTACTGATCTGATCAACAGTATTTCCAGTTCCTGCATGACCACTTGCTATCCAGTGACTTCTTAAAAGTTACAAGTGATGTTGATGACACTGTAAACTTGGAGAGAGAATTCTAGTCATTAACAATTCTTTCAGAGAGGAAGTTTTGACACATTCTTGTGTTCACAAGGCATTTAGGAAGTTTCTTTGAATGGCCTCTTGTATGGAATTGGTAGGACTTATTCAGGTTGAGGAGACTAGATGCATAATTGGAGAGTTTATGGGTAATTAGCATGTCACCTTGTCTGCAATGGTACACCAGAGTGGGTAATTTGAGTTTTTCAGTCTTTCATCATAGGGGAGGTTTTTCAGCCCATTTATAACCTTGCTGGCATGCCTCTGCATGCCCTCAAGAAGTCTTGCGTTGCCTTTGGGAGTGGTTATGCAGTTTCCAAAGTTAAGGATGGGTATTAAGATGACCTTATAAAGTTTAAGAAAGACTTTGGGTGATCTGCTTGTAATAGATCTCTTGAGTAGGCTGAGTCCTGTGTTAGATTTAGAAACCACATTCCTTACAGGGGAGTGAAACTTGAGCTGATTATCAATGAGTACACATATGTCCCTTTCTTCATTGTTGGGTTTGAAGATCAATCCTTGCTTGCTTGTCAGGATCCCACATTGAGTACACTATGTTTTCATTCTTTGGTCCAAAGTGCAAGATGCAGCATTAGCTGATGTTAAATGATAATAATTTGATTTCTATTTTGTTTATAATAGTAGTAATAATTTATTTCTTGTAGTTTTTATTGGGAATAATCCTTTTATTCAATATTCCTAGACTCCATATTGAATCAAAAATTACTTATTGTGTTCTATAGCAAAACCAAGCTAAACATATAATAGACTATGGTTGATCATATATATGTGTAATGCTAATGATGACCTACAATATGTCTCACCAACATCTGGCATATCATCACCTAAATGAGACTTAAAGGTTCTTCTCCTTTGAATCTACTTCATCTTGTGTAAATTTCTATATTTTGCTATGCATATGTTTAAAGTCAGTTACCTTTGACTTTTGCTTATATTTTTACAATTTATTAACTAACCAAAAATCCATGATCAATGCAAAATTTATCCAACATTAACTGTAGTTTTTAGTATCCATTTACTGTGAAACAAATTTTAATCTTGTTCTATTTACTGGAAGTTTATGCTATAGCTGTTTGAGGGGGAGGGACACCTTGATCAAAAAAGTACTTGTGTATTATTCAGAACACTCGATAAGTGAAGTTAGGTTCTTTTGTGAAACAAACTATAATGCAAAAATCTGGTTTCATAGCCACAAAGACAGAACTTAATTTAGTTTGCTATGCATAGTGATAGAATATAAAGATAATTATATTTTCCATAATTAAGGGTTGTTGCCCACAACAAAACAGCATGTCAACGGATGCAACATGACTTTATACTCTTACAAGAAGGAACACTTTTGGAAGTGCAACAATAGATTTTCTTTCACTCATCTTTGGTTTTATTTCATTACCTTTATCAAAAGTTTGGGCTATATATTTGCACATTAGGGGGGTGGGGTGCATTATATTAAATACCTAACTTAACCTAACCACCTCTATATATAAAGAATTTAATTGAAATGTACCTGCATTGTAGTTTGTTTCATGGAAGAACCCAACTTCACTTATTGAGTGTGTTATGAATAATACACAAGAGCCAATTTTTCACTTTAATTTGGATTTTTTGCTTATATTTGAAACATGAGGGATACTGTGATGAATCTTGCCCTAAACCACCACTAGCCATAAGAACAGCCCTGGTTTATGCCATAATAAAGATATATTAAGTGTATTAAAGATATACCTTAGCTTTTGTTATTTTCCTTTTTATTGTTAAGAAGGAAAACAATTTTTTACTGTTGTTTTATTCTTTTCCTCAAAGTTTATGATAGGCTATAAAGAAAATATTTGATTGTTTTTGTAAGCTTAATGTGCATTATTTAATCAAACCCACGACAAACCAGAAAAATGGCAAAACAACCACAATGGCCATAGTTATAGCAGAGGCCTAGGATATAGGCTAAAGAACTTAAAGCAAACACTACAGCAATTTGATTCTTACTTTATGACATTTAGGGTTTCTACTAATCAAACAATCATGTTTATTCCATTGTTATCAACTCTTATAAGCCATTCCCAATAGGCTAAGAGGCCTAATTGTATCCGTATTCCACTGCAGCTTTGGCTAGTTAACTCCTGCAAAACTCAATTTCAGAATCCCAAAGACTGCTGAAACTCAGTTGAACAAAGATCAAAGACCAAAAACATATCATTAGATACAATTATTGAGAAATATATTGCTAAGGCTCCATCTAAGACCATCAGGGGAGGGGAGTGGGATGTCTTGTCAGGAAAGCTGCCATAGTATTTCAAAATGGAACAAAACATCTAACCCAGGCTATCCTATAGGGTATAAATTTACAAGACAAATAGTTTAGTACCAAAAAAGTAGTAATTTGGGCTGCACAGGTTACCATATGCCATTTTTAATGAAAAAAACAAAATATTGTTTCAGTGTATTTTAAGGGGATAAATTACCTGGTAGCTGGCTTGGAATACATTTAGCCGGCTTTTTCACTGGTGATGTATCCAGCATAACTACAGCGAAGCTAAATTATTCACTAAAAACTTTGCAGGATATTGTAAAGTTGAAAAGATTTGTAAAATCACATGGCATTGATATTTCAATTTAAATGGCCCATTGCCAGACATGTGTTATTAAAAATCTTTTGGCTAAAATTCGTAAAATAGTTTGCGATTGGCAAGCTATGTAAAAACCGTGCCGAATTATCAGTGGCACGCCGCCGATAAGAACTTGCTGGTGCACCGAATTCCATTGACATACCTCCTAATTTTCTATTCGGCCTTACAAATTTGTCTTGATTTGTTAATTTCGGTTCGGTTTGGCTGTTGGACATCTAATTCTGTGGCTTTAATTGGCATCTAAGTTTTGATGGCGTCAGGTTAGCTTATTCAACTTCGACGACGAAGAACAGGAACAAAACGAGGGTTGTATAGCAAACAAACTGAGAAGATTGGAGGTAAATAAGAAGACACGAATTCAGAAGCCATGTTTATCTTACAGAGTAAATCAAAAGCAAAAGGGTCGATTAGTCTCGACTAAAAAAGCCCTCATTTGGTGAAACAGAAGAAGACCAAACAAACAAGTTTGATCGAAGAAGAGTTTAAGGTTTGAAACTACAGAAAACTCAGTTTTATTTCTTCTTATTGAGCATTAAACAATCCACTCTCCTAAGCTAGGAGCTTGATATTTTCGGGCATTCTGCATGCCAATATGCAAAGGGCTAAAAAATGTTGTCATAGGAAAGAATCATTAATCCTTGCCATAACACAGTATATTCAAAGAGTTGGATTAGAGTAGTCTTTTTGTAAGTATACAGATCCCTGATATAAATTTTCTTTTTTATATACATTATTTAGTCTATTGGGCTCTAGAGATACAGAAATGCTTTCTGGCAGAATCAGGGTAAATGAAATTTATTTCTTACTTTATATTTTAGTTCTATTAGGTAATATCTCTGTACCTTTTACTGCGGGGTTTCTAATAGGCATCTCTGCCATTTTTTTTTTCAAAAGAGATCTTCAGTTTTTGCTGGTTACATGAAGACTTTTAGGTTTAAAATTGGAAGCGCTCTGTACCTAACCAGAACAAGTAAAGTATTAAGAGGTAATATGTTAAAGCCGTCTTCAAATGAAAATAAGTGCATTGCGGTTTGGAAGGATCAAAGAGATTGTAAACAACAAAGAGAGATAAAACTCCACAAAAAAACCCTCAAACGAGACTGCAGCCAATAGAGAGAAAAGAGATGAAAGACTAAAATAACACGGATATTTCGCCTGTATCTAAACTAGGCGTCCTCAGCACAAGATAAAAAAAAAAAACACTTAACAAAAAACAAATAAAGCCCCCACCAATAATAAAAAATACAATTGCCGCTGCTGATCTACGTAGGGAAAAGAAGTTATTAGAGTTACTTCAATGAGAACATCAAAGCAAGTGAGGAAAAATTATGAAAATTGAAACTATGTTAACTATTTTGTTGCAAAATAATCCCCTTGTTAGCTAATATTGAAGCAACTCTTTTGGTCCAGTAAGTAATCTTGTCCCCTGGTGATTATGAAAAATTTGAATTTCCTTTTTGACCATTGGTTCTTTTTTCAAATGAAAATCATAAATTAGGCTAATATTTATATTCCTCGCATCTCTTTCTGCTGAAAGATAAGCAAACATATGTTTTTTAATTTCTATAGCCTCTCTCACCCATTGGGAAAAACCCCTATTATTAGAAATAGCTGTAGCCTCATTAAATTGTATCAAATGTTCAGGATTAAAGAATGTATGTTCACCCAGAGCCAAAACATAAGTTTCAAGAGGCTTTCGTAACTGTAGGGTTTTTTCTATTGAGTAGTAATGCTCAAAATAAGTGCTTTTCTATTTCTTGTTGTTAGTTGGGTTTTGGACTTGGCGCCGAAGATTTGCTGAGCTATTAGATGTCTATATTTTAACTTAAATTAAGTAATAATTTATTTTTTAATAGAAGGAAGTTAAGGATAATGGTAAGTCTTATAATTGTAGAAGTATGGATCAAGCTAAACTCACTTATTTTATTGATTGGAAGTTAGTTATTTTTTAATATTGTATTGATAACAAGCAGGCCAGATCGAATAGGTGTGGGGTTTTTTATATGTCATTTTGATTAATATAACTTCGATTCTTGGGTATGACTGATATAATACTTAAGTACCTTTAATATTTTGAAGTTTAGAACAAATAGTTTATAAACTAAGACATTTCATTCCCCAATGGTTATAAAGAATTTTCCAGGTAATTATTTGTAATGTCTGTTTTGCTTCTAGTGTGCCATCTAACTTGGCTTTGATTAGGATAATTCAAATTATATGTAACGTGAAGTGTGGAGCAAATTTGAACAGTGACTTTGCTGATGGACTTAGGTTAATATGCAAGTGTTTAAAGAATATTAATCAAATCTTATATAAACCAAGCGGTATTGTGATTATAGTAGACTATAAGAAGCCTCCCGGGTCCTTCCAGGAAGAGAGGAGGAACCATTCAATTTTTAGCACCCCTACTTAATCAGGCTGGCATATATACTGTACAAATAAAGGTGAGCATAATAGGGTGTTTTTTTTCTTGCTAAAATCTCAATTATTTGACTCACTGCAATCTCATTTCTATGAAAAAAAAGGTAGCCTATGTATGTGATCTACACCATACTTAAAACTCTTCTAATATGTTTTCTGATGCTAAGTCAAATAAATATACATAATTATGATGAAAACATAATACTTTAGAAGCAAATTTGGGGTATATGTTTGTACATTAAGGGGGGGGGGGTAAAGCATAGAGGGTGTGTATGCCTAAAATATTAGGTACATTTATTCTGTGTAGGCTAGACTATTATTCATTAAGAATTTTTCAGACCATCCAATACTTTACCCCCACCCCCCCCCCCTCGGTAAAATTCTAGTTAATTGACTTCTTGCTATCTGGGAAAGGGTATAGGTTAGGAAAATGAAACTTTGAGGGATGGGTCTACAGGCTAAAGCATGTCCCAGGAAGGTATTTTGAAGTACCTACCTCCACTCCTTCTCCCTCTAGAGGGCCCTGACCTTTAAAAATATGTGTGATATAAAAGTGAAACCTTGCAAAATAGATCTTCTGCTTAATTGAAGTACAACAAAATTGTTTTCAGCTTCCTAACTTTGCTCAATCCCATTTTATAAGGTTTTAAAGATATGCAAATACATCTCCTAAATTTTCAAAAAAACTAAAAATTGATATGGCTCAAAATTCTACTCAAATAACATGAATTGCATTTTCAGAACTAAAGGCAGAGAAAAAGCAACTAGTAACTGAAAATTAAGGTAAAATGTTGTTTTGTCAAAATTTCAATAGGTATAGACCTGTCATGTAGGCGAATTTCAGGACCCTCTAGAGGGAGAAGGAGTGGGGGTAGGTACTTCAAAATACCTTCCCGGGACATACTTTAGCCTGTAGACCCATCCCTCAAAGTTTCATTTTCCTTACCTAAACCCTTTCCAAGATAGCAAGAAGTCAATTAACTAGAATTTTACCACCCCGTCCCCTGATGTGCAAATATATAGGAAATTACATATTTTCTATCAACTCTGTTAGGCTACTTTTCTTTGTCTTGTCTCATGCTAAGCTGAAACAAACTAAAAGGTAGGGCATGGATCATACTATTGCCAAGAAAAAGGTAAAATCCTTGTTAATTGACTTCTTTCTATCTCAGAAAGAGTTTAGGTTAGGAAAATGAAATTTTCAGGGATGAATCTACAGACTAAAGTAACCTATGTCTCAGGAAGATATTTTCAAGCAACTACCTCAACTCCTTCTCCCTCTAGAGGGCCCTGACCTTTGATGACCTTTAAAAATATGTGTGTTATAAAAGTGAAACCTTGCAAAATAGATCTTCTGCTTAATTGAAGTACAACAAAATTGTTTTCAGCTTCATAACTTTGCTCAATTCCATTTTGTAAGGTTTTAAAGATATGCAAATACATTTCCTAAATAAAAAAAAAACATGGTAAAATTGTAGTTAATTGACTTCTTGCTATCTTGCTAATAATAACCCTGAAAATTACTGGCCTTTTAGTCTCACATCAGTCATTCCTAAACTGATCAAAAGTATTTTCAATGTCACTATTATTAATCACCTTGAAAAAAATGGCTTACTGTCAAAGTCTCAACATGGTTTCAGAAGGAAACCATGTCCATTGAGATGTCCTGTCATGTTGAGATGTCCTGTTGAGGTCCATGCATATGGAGTTCATGCTGACACTCTGGGGTGGATAAGATTGTTTCTGATTGGCCAAATCCAGAAATGCATGGTTTACTCTCATGATGGAGACCCTGTATTTTCAGAACCTGCACCAGTTATAAGCAGGGTACCTCAGGGAAGCATCCTTGGACCCACCATTTTCTCTATGTATATAAATGATTGTGAGGATGTTCTACAAAACTCCATCACTCTCTACACTGATGACTGCAAACTAATTGGAATTGCTGATGGAATCCTGCAAAATGACTGGAATGGTTTATCTTTATGGGATTCCACTTGGATGATGGAGTTCAACCCATCAAAGTCCAAGGTCCTGCACATGGGTCCCCACACAATCAGATTTCATACTCTAAGCTGGATAAATCTGGCATTTGTATCCCAGTTGAGGCTGTTGAGAGTGAATGAGACTTAGGGGTGATTGCTGACAGGAAGTTTTAGTTCCATGAGCACACTATGCAACAAGTTTCTAAGACCAAGAGAGCACTGGGACTAATTAAACTAACCCTATCATCATGCCATCCTCTGATTATGAGAAAACTATATAATGCTCTTGTACCTTAAATTGCTGCTTGGAGCAATATAAGGATTATCCATCCTTGTGATGCTCCATGAAAAAAAAAATTTGTTTGGTGTAGATTTTGGCTGTTAGATTAGACTCTTGTGGAGGACTCTGCAGCTTCCCAATTGTAAAGAAACTCCTGGCAGAGCCATTTCCTATCAAGGTGGGACTTGAACATGTCAGTTGAAGTAGCAGAAATTGTTTCTTCAGGGAGCTGGTTCTACATATTGATGATTCTTTGGCTGAAGAAGTGGCTTCTATGTCTACTCATGGAATGCTGCATGGAGAGCTTCAATGAATGTCCTCTAGTACCAGAATGCAAGGGCTCTGCAAAGAGACCGGGAAGGGTGTTTTTAGAGAGGATTTTTTTGGTTAAAATAATGTCACCCCTTTTCCTTTGGTATGTCAGCATTTGCAGCTTCAAACAACATAGTCTTTCTTTGTATGGAAATTTATTCATGTTGCTAACCATCCTAGTGGTACGATGCTGGACATCCTCAAGCAACTTCTTATCTTTTTTGAAGAAAGGGGCTGCCAATGACATTCCAACCTCCAGGTATGGATGTACAAGTGCCTTATATAACTTCGTAAGAACTCTAGGGTGTCAGCTGGAGATGGTTCTTTTTATGATACTGAGGGTTTTATTTGCAGAAGATGAAACAGACTTAGCATGGCTGCTAAACTTTAATTGGTGATCTACAATAACCCCAAGATCTCTTTCATTGGAAACAGCAGAAAGGAAGTTGTCTTGAAGGAAATACTTATGATGCTTGTTGTGTTTGCCAAAATGAGTTACATGGCATTTGTCAACATTGAAAGTCAGAAGCCACATGTTAGCCCATCTTCCTAGACTGTCAAGATCTGTTTGAATTGATTGCTTGTCAGAGGGAGTAGCCGCTTTTCCAACTAGCTTTGAGTCATCAGTGTAAAGGGTAATAAGATTTGAAAGAAGGGTGGGTAGATCATTAACATAGAAGTTGAAAAGTGTTGGTCCAAGAAAAGTGCCCTGTGGCACGCCACTTATTGCAGTTGTGGGAGAAGAGAAATAAGGAGTTCCTTGTGAATCAAAAACTCTGATACTCTGAGGTTAGTGTCCACAGATCTACCAGATCTGAATCCATGTTGTGATGTAGAAAGGATATTATTGACCTTAAGATGTTCAATTAGAGCTTTATTAACAAATCTCTCAAGCACCTTAACAACTGCAGAGGTGATGCCTATAGGACGGTAATTTTCTGCCGAGTCTCTTTGTCCCTTTTCATGGACTGGGGTTATATAAGATGTTTTCCAATCATTTGGTAGTTCCTCATTTTGAAGAGATAACCAGAGCAGCATGCACAGGGGGTAACTGAGAGCTTTTTGACACTCCTTAAGAAGATGTGGATGAACACCGTCTGGTCCCTTTGACTTATTTGCATCAAGCTTGTCAAGGCTATTGAAAACCATTACTTCACTTACTGACAGATAAGGCATAGGGAAAAGCACTTCATACAATGGAGGATCTGGTGAGGAGGTACCTGAGTTTCAGGTAAAGGCAGAAGCAAATTGTGCATTTAGAATGTCAGCCTTATCGAGATGAGTGTAGTATACTGTGGTCAACAAGGTCAGGAATAGTATGATGATTTGGGTTTTTAGAAAAGACATGTCTCCAGAAAGATTTTGGGTTTAACTTGATCTCAGAAGCTGATTTTTCCTTGTAAGCAGATTTCAGTTTTTTTACAGAATCTGTTACACGATTCCGTACTGCCTTATAAATTGACAGGATCTCCTGGTTCCTCTTCTTCAAATACCGTTTCCAAGCTCTAGATTTCTGGTTAATCAGCTTCTTAACTTCCTTAGTGAGGAAGGGAAGTGTTTTGGGCTGTTTCCTAAAAATAACCCTGGAATGTTTATTTTCAAGAGCAAGGAGAGTTTTTTTTTGAAATTTAACCATGACTCATTGATGTCACTAGTGATAAGCATTGACCAGTTTGCAGATGAAAGTTCCTGCTGTATTGCCTCATAGTTGGTGAAAGTCTGAGGACAAAATTTAGGTAGAGGACGACTATTTAGGGACAACACAGACAGAATAACTAGGTGGTCACTACTAGCAATCGGCAGTAAATGATCATTACAAATGAGGGAATCAGTATCACGCAATATGACGAGATCTAACAGTGAAGGATTCTGATCAGCTCTATAGCGTGTAGGCTTATCAATAGTCTGATGAAGAAAATTATTTTATAGGCAAGATAAAAAAGGTCAGTCTCTACTATTAGATGAAAAACGTCCAGTTCCTTCAACCCACTCAATAGCAGGAAAATTAAAATCTTCAGTGATTATTAACTCAAATGAGCTAGGAAGGGATATTGAAGATGTCATTTTATCAATGATAGTTTTGAGGGCCAATTCACTATCTTTAAGGGAAGTAGCTCTTGGACATCAATAAACGCACCCAAGCCGCAATTTTTTTTTATTAGCAATGGAGATATCAAGCCATACACTTTCAATCAAAGATATATCAAGCATAGCAGGATTTACAACACTAACTTGGATACTATCTCTTACATAAACACCAACTCCTCTTCGACAATTTGGGTGCTCAGTAACCACCAAAAAACTATGTTTTGGTAACAATTCAACAAAACTCGCAACGTCTGCTGCTTCTTCCCTAAAAAGCACTCCGGATTCTAGAAGCTTATTTGTCAGACAGTCAACATTGCTTGAAAGAACACGGAAAGTATTTCCAGAAAGGGGCTTCTGACTCGGGAAATTTGGCTGTTGAGACTCTGAGGTAACATCAGATATGGTACATAAAAAACTTGAATCTGCTGAATTCTGACATGACACGAGCAAATTATTAGATATAACATTTTAATTATCATTAGCAGAAATAACACTTAGATTGACATGGGAAACATTTGGAGAAGGATTGGATGAAGCTTCACAAGAAATATCAACTGACGATTTATCAAAACGAAGCACTGGGGAAACAAAACTATTTACATGAAGATGCAATGATATAACTTGTAACTTGTAAGGCCACATTTGTAGTTTGTCTGCCATGTTACAAATCCTCAATACAAGGGAGATTTGGTAGCCCTAGAGAGCATACATAGAAGAGCAACTAAGCTTTGTGCCCCACACCAACAGGTTCCCTACCCTGAACGTATGTGTCGCCTAAAGATACCCACATTGGTTTAATGGCAGCACAGAGGAGATGACATTTTGTCAAGAAAATGCACCAAAATAACATGACTTAACTCCCTTTTTAATCCCTCCCTTACCACCATGACAAGAGGCCACTCAATGAAGCTGCAACAAGAGACCTCTAGACGTAGAGAGAGGACGAAATTTTTCTCAGTATGTGCTGTCCCAACTTGGAACAGGCTTTCCAATGAGACTCTCACTGGTGAATCGATTAATTCGTTCAAAAATGCAGTCAATTTGGAGTTGAGTAACAAGGAATGGAAGTACCAGTGGGACGCCACACCCCGTCACACCCACTAATTATGTCACCTCATCAATTCAACAGCGAGATGTTCTGCAGGAGGATGCAGTCCTTCTTATCTCACTCTAAATGTGATTCAAGGTAATTTTTCATCTTCCCAAAATCTTGGCACTGATATAAGAGGACATTCAAAGAAGCTGTTCTAGCCATTAGTCCAAACTTACACCAACAAAAGTTTTTCTTCTGCTACTTAGTTGACCACTGGACTAGTCTCTCAGATGCAACAGTCTCAGCATCTAATGATGAAGATTTCAAGAAGTTATTAGATGTTGAATGGAACTGTTTTCTCTGGAAGTAACAGTGGGATGGATTTGATGTTTGGTCAACCAAATTATCAACTATGGTGCAATTCTCATATCAAGAAGGATCTTATATTGCTTTAAAAAGCAAGTTAAGGTAATAAGTTAAATTTGGGGACTCTATTAAGAGCTTAAATGGAATTTGCCTTGGAAGCAATTATTGATTTTGAAAAGAGCACTAAAAGGCATCAAGTAATATATTTTACTTTCTTCTTAGCTAGATTATATGAATGTGTGTACGTTTGCCAAATAAAGATCAATTTACTACCATCACTCCCCCTCTCTCTCTTCTAATATGCAAATCTGTAGATTAAATGTCCAGAAGACTTCTGAAAATTCCTAAATGAAAAGTTCACCCCTAAAATACCTATTTTAGGAGCAACATATTTTAAGAAGAATTGCAGAATTAGCTGTCAGTGCAGTGCATTTACTGTTTTGAAGATGTCTAATGCCAAAAGAGCTGTATCATTAAATCCCCAATTCAGTGGTTATTAGGGTACTTATGTATTGTAGCATTAATACTTAAGAAGTATAGTTAGGTTAATCCTAATGAAAAATACAAAAGCATTATGAAAATGTAGTACTTTAGAAACAAATTTGGGCTATTTATTTGCACATTAGGAGGGTGGGGGTAAATTGTTGTGGATCTGCATTCAAAATGTATTAGCTACAATTATTCTGCATATTCTGAAGTAAGAATTGTTTTCTAACTTTGCACTGTCCAAATACTTTACCCCTCTCCCTAATATGCAAATATATAGCCCAAATTATATAAGTCCAATGCATTCTATCACCCACCACTTGTTTTCCATTTAGTGTTAGCTAACTGTTTCTTAATACAGACAGGTGAAGCTGATTTTTTCAAAATAAGCTGACAATACATTAATACTCTTTTTAAATATTATTATTATTATTATCATTATTTATTGGAAAACCCGTCATAAAAAGAAAGCAAAAGACAGAGCAATAAACAAAATACACATTGAGCATGAAGACAAACACTTAAAAAAAAACCACACAGCAGAAACATCTACAGGACCAATAGCAATGACCAGAGATGGTTCAACTTCGGCAAACAGGAATTATAAGCACGAAAATAAACCATAAATTAGTAACAAAATTTAAAAATTACTGCATGATATAAGGCTATGACCCAGACATACAAAAATACAAAATTTCGAACAAGACGGAGCAAAAGAGATAGAGAAAAAAGGAAAACAAACAAACAACAACAATATAAAAAGAGACACATAGCCTACTACCGAAATAGTACAGAATGCCATTCCTGGGCAGTCATATTCACTTTTTTATTGTGTTTAGCTATTACTCTAGCTACTGCAATATTTGGGTCAACAACTTTAAATTGACGGACAAGCTTTGAGTTGCTTTGCCAGGGTGGAAGGTGGATTAAATATTTTGCAAAACGGAAGAAGTTTGAACACATTTTTGTTTGGCCAGTAATAGTTCAGCAGTTTCCAAAAGGGTGAAATTTACAGAATGTGAGGGTGAGCTATTGCATTGTGTGGTCAGAATGCTTTACCTTTTCAACAATTAGACTATCGGTTTATTTAGACGAGGTGACAAGTTTCCATTCATTCTAGCCACGGCGTAGCTCAAACAGCGCTGTCAGGAGTAGGACAAAGACTGTCTATGAACGCTTGTCGCTCAGTTGGGCCTTTTAGTTCTTTTGGAGGTTTTTTAGTGTTATGGTTGCTACAATGCACCCCCCTTAATGAGGGCAGATTCATAAATAGACCAAGCTTTATTTGTTATCTTGGAAAGCAGTTGATTTAAGTGGATAGAGCTTTCAGGAATGAATCCAGGGTCTGAACTACGCCCTTGGAAGCCAAGATGCTATCTCTACCTTTTCCTTATTTTTAGAGCTTAAAAGATGTCATTGATGACAGGTTGACTTATCTAAGCTTTGACAAAAAAGTTACCTTGATTTTGGATTTCTAGTCTCTTTTTACTTGGATTTAGTTTCCCTGAAAATATAATTCCTATTATTTCAGCAGGATTTTAAGCTGTATAAGGTAAGGAGTTCATTTTACAAAATCTCTATCAAGGGCCAAATTTTTATTTCAGGGTAAAAAAAAAACAACACACAGAAAAAAAACAAAATAGGTAAAAATAAAAATAAAAAAACGATAAAACTAGTTAAAATACAAAAACTTAGACTGTAAATTGAAATGGGTCGTACAAAACACAACAAATATCAGGAGGGATAGGACAAAGATAAGGGGCAAGGATTAAAAAAAACATGTCGACATTATTACAGATTTAGAGGGGTCTCTTCTCATCTATAAGTGTGAGGCAATGTCATTGTAAACTGTCATTACCATGCCACTGCCATGTGCTATTACGATTATGCACTGCCATGTGCAATGCTATTGAGAATGCTCATAAAGCAGGTCATTAAGTTTCTATAGCAGGTTGCAACAACTGATAGGTCAACCTACTTGTTTGCTTCCTAAAACATAATCGAAAACCGGAAATGTTTGAATCAGCTGTAACAGAACACGTATTTCATATTCGTCTTAACAGTATTTTATTTGGTCCGACAAAAATTGTAGATACGTGTGCAGTACTTTTGCAAAGTTTCAGAGAAATTATAGAAATAAAAAGGCATCATGGACATTGCCATTGAGAACGCTCATAAAGCAGATAATTAAGTTTCCATAGCAGGTTATAACAACTATAACCTAATAACAACTATTAGGCAACCTAGAAATTTCTGTCTTGTCAGGAAATTCCTTAGCAAGGCTATTTGTCATGAAAGAAAAAGGAGATTACACTAAGGTGCACCATTGTGGGAAGGAGAGGGTGGTGGATTGGAATACCTGTTTTGATATTTGACTACTTGCAATCTATTTGATAAGGAGGAAACGATCATTTTCCCCAGGAAAAGTTGATATTTAAGCCGGTGACGAGTTTCTTAACTAATATATTGTAGCTAACAAGGTCAAATGATTTTGGAAGGGCAATGAATATTAAATTTAGTCAGGAATCAGGCTTTTTAAGAATTTTCTCATTGAAGTCAATAAGAAAAACGAAGTAATGGGAAGTAGAAGTGAACTGGATGTATCTAAATCGCCTCAGATCAGTAAGAGGTATAATTTTTACTTTACCCAATCTTCAAGGAATCCTTCACATAATTTTAGTGACAAATTGGTTCAACTTTGTAGTTTCTGATATGAAGTACTATTTTTTATCTATTTTGTCTAGGGATCGGAGATTAAGATAAGATAACATTTATTTTCAAAAGGCTATCATAAGCTCTAAAAGCCGAATTTGCTTTGTATGTCACGTAAAAGTAAAGAAATTTTTTTTTTGAATTAGTACATTAAGTCAACTTAACTCACTCAACACGTTACATTAAGTCAAATAAACAGTCAACACGTGAAAATCAAAAAGGTTTAAATTAAAACGGCAAAATCATAAAAGATAAAGGGGGAATCAGAAAGCTTGACAATTTCAAAATAATTACAAAAACATTACACAGAAACAAAAATAAAAACCGCAATAGATGAGAAGGGGAACATTTTGTGGCGATACACCATCAACAGGAGGAGAGACGAAGGAGTTTGGTTTTGGTAAGGACACAATCGCGAATGATTATTAAAATGCTCCAGAATAAAGGGGATAAAACCTTTACGAAACCTTTCTGTAACAACATGGGTCGGACAGTAAGTTGGGATTGCTAAGGAGACTGACCGGGGGAGTCGGGGTCTAATGGGATTGTGAAATTCAGGGAGTAAGTCCTCAGTACGGGATTGGAATTGACTGATTTAGCGAAACGCAAGCAAATTTTGTTCCTCCTTTCTTTTAAGGTGGTAATGCATGCAGGTTTAAGGAGGAAGGAGTATGAAATTTCGCCCTCTTTGTAAATGATTCTGAGCGCACACTTTTGGGCCGCCTCAGTTTTTGTCACTAAGTTTACTTGAAAGTTGCGAATGCCAGACCGGACATGCATATTCCAATAGCGGCCTGACAAAGGATAAGTAAACACGGAGAGAATGTATCTTAAGACAATTAAATTTGTTTAGCAGCTTAAACATCGATAATGAAATATTTGCTTGTTTAACAATGTTCGAAACATTACTGTCCCACTTAAGATCATTAGAGATTGTGATACCAAGAAGTTTAACATGTTTCACTAGCATTTGTGTGGGATCGGGTCACAGAAAAGGGGAGTAAATTTCAAGAAGTTGATCATTAAATGTGACTTAGTGGAATTTAGGCTAAATTGGCTACTTAGGTCTACTTTCATGGTACTAGAATTGTTTCTAGTAAGTATTCTTCTTAATTTGAATTCTCAAAGGTGTTTTCTATAAGGTGTTGGCTTGTGAGATGTTTCAAACTGGCTAAATTGGCTACTTAGGTCTACTTTTGTAGTACTAGAATTGTTTGTAGTAAGTTTTCTTCTTAATTTAAATTCTAAAAGGTAGATAAGATAAGATAGATAAGATATTTATTTCAAAAAAATCACTATCACAAGCCCTCAAAGGGCCGAATTCGGACTTCGGAGTCGACTAATAAAACAAACAAAGCAAAAAACACAAAGCTAATAATAATAAATAATCAAATTATGAGTCAAAAAAATAAATAAAAAAATATATAAGTCAGAAAAAAAAGGAAAGGGGACAAAAAAGTATAATAACACAGAAATGAACAAGAAATAAACATATATATCTACAAATTAAAAGGGACACTAAAAAAAAGTCCAAAAACTCACAAAAAAAAAAGAACGAAGCATAAAACACATGAAAAACACATATGAATTAAAAGGAAAACTAAACCAAAACAGCGGGAGGCAAGCAAATTAGTGTAACGACCTAAAGCACCTCACAAAAAAAAGAAGGGGGGGGGGAGAAACTAGTTGGATATTTTATTTATTTTTTCTGTGATGAAGGGGACAAAGGTTTTTTCATATCTGGAAGTAACGCAGCGAATGGGAGACAAAACTGGGATAGGCTCAGAAACAGCTCGAGGCTGTCGTAATCTGGATGGTGAGTGACGTTTGGGGAAAATACTTGCCGTCCGAGGGTTCGTTATTGCATTTTTTGAAAAACGGAGGCACAACGACGACCTCCTTCGCTCAAGGGTTTCCAAACTAGCTTTCGGACGGACAAAAGACGTGTACAACCTTAAGGAGTGAGAAGGGGGGACGCTATATTTATTTAGGAGCTTAAGGAGGGCGATAGACGCATTAGCTTTATGGATGATATCTTTAACGTGGATATCCCACTTTAAATTTGAAGAAATTGTGACTCCAAGTAATTTAACCGAGGATGCATAAATTTCAGGAGGGATAGGATTAAGAAAACAGGGCGAGGATTTGAGGAAACAAATCGGCATTATCATGGACTTAGAGGGGTTTACGGTCATATCTAGGTCCAAAGCCTCACTTCCAATTTCATTGAGAATACTCATAGGGTCACTTAGTAAATTTCTGAAGCAACTTTCAACAATCGTTAGGTCATCAACAAATTCCCAACGGTCTGGAACTTCCTTCGCAAGGCTGTTAACCATGACTGAAAAAAGGAGGGGGCCTAGGAGAGTTCCTTGGGGTATGCCATTGTAGATAGGGAGAGGATTTGAGTAATGGTTCTGGTATTTAACCACCTGTGATCTATTTGTTAAAAAGGAGGCAACCAATTTTACCAGTAAGGGTTCGATATTGAACTCGCTTTCTAGTTTCTCAATTAAAATATTGTGGTTAACAAGGTCAAAGGCTTTCTGAAGGTCAATAGAAATTAAGTTTAGCCAGGAATTAGGTTTTTCGAGGATTTTCCCGATGTGGTCAATAAGAGAAACGAGGTAGTGGGAAGTAGAAGTTGATTTTAGGTTTCCAAATTGTTTCAGGTCAGTAAGAGGTAGGATTTTTTCCTTTAGCAAATCTGCAAGGAATCCTTCATACAATTTTGAAAAAATAGGAGTAAGCGTAATAGGTCGAACGCCATCAAAGCCAGGCTTTCCGTTTTTCTTTTTCAAAGGGGTAATAAAACCCTGTTTCCAAATTGTTGGAATTTGCCCAGACTTAGTAATTTCGTTAAACAGGACAGACAAGGGCTTAGACAGGAAATCACCGAAGGCTCTAATAAGAGGAAATGGGATATCCAAAGGACAAACACTTGTCTTTCTTAGTTTATCAATTCTTCTTTCAATCTCAGACGGGGAAACAGTCGGAAAAAGAGGGGATGGGGCTCCTGTTGATAATTGGATTGGCAATGCTGGAAGGCTCTGGACAATGGAAGCGAGAAATTTATTTAGACTATTTGCAGTAACATCAGGGGGCTCTGGTAAGTTGAAATTAAGCTGGTCAAGACTCCTGCCAAATAGCTTTTTAACCTCGGAATACCAGTTTTTTGGCTTATTAGTGAACAACTCTTCGATCTTATTTTTGTAGTATGATCGTGCCAATTTACGAATTTCTCTTTTAATTGATTTTCTTAATATATTGGCTTGATCGAGTTTACCATTCTTAAACAGCTTCAATTTGGTTCTAATTAGTGTTTTTATTGTTTGATTAATAAAGGGTTTGTCACTTGAGCACCTTTTAAACCTTTTTTCTGGGAAACAAATTTGATATTTATCAATTAGCTTTTTATGAAACGTGGCTGTTTTCTCATCAAGGTTTTGTAAGCTATAAATGTCGGACCAATCTTCAGTACTCAGCCACATACCAAAAGAAAGAAGACCAGAATTTTGAAGGGGGCGGTAAGTGCTATAAGTCTTTGAGAAAGTATGCTTAAAAGTTGAGGAGGGGGACAAAAGAATGGAAAGATGATAACTCCCACCTAATGGGGGCAAAGTTGAGGGAGGGGTGTAAAAATTATACATATTAGTTAAAATAACACCTAGAGAGGTATTTCCCCGAGTCGTCGGTGTTTTAACAATTTGGTTTACTTTAAGTGAAGCACACAAGGAATCCATTTTAAGGTCATTGGCATCGCCAACTAAAAAAAGGCCAGCATTGGGGTACTTAGAAATAACAAAATCAGCACTTGCCTGTAATTGCTGGATAAAATTACGTTTTGACTCGATATTTTGATTTGGGGAGTAATAGAAAACAGCTATTACAATAATACTAAATGGACGAGGGAGTACTTTTGGTCTAACACTTAGCCAGAGGATTTCATCATACTCGGATAAGTTAGGGACTAGAATAACCTTTGGGTAAAGGTGACTCTTAGTAAAAAACAGAACTCCGCCACCTTTTTTCCCGAGTGGGTGGTCTGAAGGACGGAGTTTAATAAACTCTGAATAATTTGTCAGGTGTAGGGACCCTGGGTCATGGGATTGAACTTCAGTAACAGCTATAATATCTATCAAATGTGATTCTGAAACCACCTCGAGTTCAGTAAGCTTTTCAAAATTAAGACTTTCAGCATTAGTAACTAAAAGCTTAGGAAAAACAAACCGATTGGGGAATCGCGATAGGGAAACTTGATGGGTTTGAGAATTTCCTGGGGGGTAGGGTTTTAATTTAATTTTATTATGCTTTGGAGAAGAAAGGTAAGAGAAGGATTTTCTTTGGGGATTTGGATGTGGGGGGACGGGCAAGGATATGGACGAAGCACGAGGACTTATTATATGACAATTATTGGACGGAAAAAGTCTCAGACCTGAGTCACGTTTACAGGGTAGGCACGAGGGATAAAACGAATGGGCTGGGGTTTCGTAAGGTGCTGGGAAAGGGGGGCTGGGTGGGAATAGTGATTCATGTCCGTCAAGAAATTGCTGGTTTGCGGCGGAGTAGGGAGGGTATGGGGCAGCATACTGTAAGGGGGAAGGAAATATGACTTCTGTATACGGAGAGGGAGAGGAGATAACAAGGGGTAAGGAGGGGGAGTATGTAATCGGGAAGGGTTTATTAATTGTTGATCTGAGAATGCAGGGGGATAAGAATGAAAGTCGACAGGAACCTGACCAAGGGGAGGAGGGGGTCGTGAGTGCCTTCGACGCTGCCCTAAAAAAGGTTGGGTTTTAAACCTACCCCCCGCGTCTGATGATACATGAGCAAAATTACACGACTTAAAATGCTTAGTAGATTTAGCAGGATTAAGGTGGCTTCTGGGCAGCCCAGTTTTGTGGAGCCTACTACGACCTTTAATTGGCGATTCAATATGAGCTTTTGTACAGCCAAAGCACCTTCCACTTGAAAACTTTTTACAAATATCAACATGGGGTTATTTACACAGATTATTTGTACAACGGCTAAAAACAAAAAATTTACAAATGTGTAAATATTTACAATTATTAGAAATACATCTACTATCTAAGAAGTTAAAACACACATTAGGTTTATTACGCGTAAAATCATTAAGCTCATTTTTTTGAATATTTGATTGCATTGTGTAAGGATTTCCGCTTGTCAGTTCAACTGCATTGTCACTTTTCAAAGATGTGTCGTTAACACTGGATTTCAACAAAAAATTATCTTCGGTTGAAGCGAGGTCAGTATGATTAGGTTGCGTAACCTTTTTAATCCCTTGAGAAAATTCTGACGAAGGAAGTTCACTAGCCCTTGCTTGATGAACCGAAGAATTTTGGTAATGAATATTTGCGGAAGTATCAGCTAAATGAGGAATTCTGGGCTGTGTAGGGGAATTTAAAGTATGTAAAGCTTCAACAATTGCGAGCTGAAAACTGACTTTTAACAATTTGATTTCTTTGTCCTTGAAGAGATTACTATTCTGGCGCTCGTAAAGATCAGACAAGCTATCATAAAGAAATTCGAGATTAATAATCCGTTTCTTGAGATTGACGATTTCTGCATCTTTTTTAGGCAATCTTCACAGGTATGGGGCTCAAACACACTAGCCTTTTTTGCATTGCACGTGACTTCATCTTTACTGGAGCAAGAAATTTGTGGGGTAATTTGGGGTTGATGGTAGGTGGTAATTTTTGCAGAATCAATCGATCCAGGGGAACTATTTTTATCATTATTCGTGATAGTGTTTTCTATAAGATGAAGGTGTTTTCTATAAGATGTTGGCTTGTGAAATGTTTCTTTGCATGCTAGGTTTTAGCAGAGGACAACAAAGCTTGTATATGTTATTTTTATCCTTTACTTTATAGTCTAAATTAAAGTAAAGTTGCAATTTACTGCAACTATTTATTAGTTGCATTAGTTAGTTAATTATTAGATAATCATGCTAGGTTTTGGTAGAGGACAACAGATAGAGGAATGCCCTACAGACAGGTAGAGTAGCTCCATAGGAGGCTTAGACCAAGTAGGGCCTTGTCCCAGGGGGTCCATAATAGAAACTGGGGCACCCTCTCCTGGGGGTCATAAATACAGGTGGAGGAGGAAGAAGACCCCTCAAAAGTACACTCAACAGGGCCCACTGCCGTGTTCACACGTCACATGAGTTACAAATCTTCTCCCAGTAATGGGTTAAATTGCATGGTGATGCAGAACACCATCGTGGGAGGATCCTCTATAGGAAGACAACTGCGACAGGGCGTAAGATCCAGATTTATGGACAAAGGCCTCTGTAAAAGGCTGCCTCGATCCTTTCGGGGTACCTGCAAGACTGGGAAACTTGTGGTCAATTTTTCCCACTTGAGGAGTGGCGCCCCTTGAGGAAATTATAGCCTAGTAAACAACACAGCACTCGTACCGGATTCTGATTATTGGATTTTGTTTCTGGGCTTGGTTTGTTTTGATGGGCGTTTTCGGGCTGAAAAACCTCTTCCTAGCTAATTTATCTACTATGGGTTGCCTCCCCGTAGTAGCATAATATTTGTTTGCATGAATATATAATGAGTCCGAGGTAATAGGCTTGGGACTGTCGGTGCAGGATTTCGACTCTTGTTGATGGAAGAGCATCACCAAGTGCTGAAAACCATGTTTTGACCAAGATGGGCCTAGGATTGCACAAAGCCTCCAACTTACTGGAGGTCCCCGGGAGTAGACTTGAGAAGATATGTTGGTCCCCATCCTGCACTGGTATCCGGGATCACTGCTTTTCTTGAGGCCAAAATAATTTCAAAGATTTAAAGAATATGAAAATTGGAACTTACTGTTACTTGTTATTGTTATTGTTACGGCGTTAAAAAATGACTATCGCATCGACATTTTGACTGACGAATTCAGACGGTTTGAACTGGATTTATTAGGAGTTTCAGAGACTCATATCCCAAGGGTAGGAAGCATGAAATTAGGTGACATAGATATTTGTTTACTCAGGCAGGAAGGATGGGGTACATAGACAGGGAGTAGGGCTCATGATGAATAAGGAAGCTGCTAAGTCTTGTTTTGGCTGGGAAGGTATTAATAATACAATATCAATTGCTCACTTTATGACCAAAAAGTTCAGGGTATCAGTTATAGTAGTATATGCCCTGTTGTACCAACTGATGGAGATATTAGTGACTCAGATGAATTTTACTTACAGTTACAGGAGCAAATAGACAGGGTACCAGGAAATATGGTGTTTTTGCTAGGAGATTTTAATGCTCAGGTTGGTAGAAATAGGGATAGATGGTATCCTAGCCTAGGTAAATTTGTTGTAGGAAAAGAAAACAGTAATGACTATAGACTTTTGCAATTTTGTAGGTATAACAACCTAGTTATAACCAATACGGTGTTTGGTTGCAAAATGGCCCATAAGTTGACATGGTATTCACGTAATGGTAAGACAGCAGACCTTATTGATTATGTTATTGTAAACAGAAGACTAGTAGGATCAATACAATATACTAGGGTGTCAGAGTATTGAATCTGAGTTCAAAATGAACACACCAGGATTAAATTGGATATTTTATTAACTTATTAATTCAGTAAGCCATTTTTAGCTTAAGAATTGTGAACTATTTCAACACTCGGCTATAAGCTCTCATCGAATGAAAATTAGTTCATTATAATTCAAGGTTTCGCAATAACTGGTTAAGGGTAACCTTGACCTACATAAGAGGATTATCAAAAGAACTATTTGTGCATGAATTGTACAAAAAAAATTGAACCAGCGTGATGCCTGTTACCAGTGACGATAATCCTGTCCTTGTTTATTTGCCGGTATTGAATTTTGTACAGAGCAATTTCCTAATTGGAGCAGAGGATGACGTGATTAAAAGGCATGTAGTGGAGTTTTTTGACTCTAATTCAATCAAGGTGGCAAAGACGTTATTGTGGCAGCTTTGTCCGGGTCATGAAGATTGCCCTATTCGGAAGGGAACTAATGCATTGGTTAGCCATTTCAGCGACATAATTAGTTTATTAAAATCTCTTGACGAGACTGACACTGATGTTCCGACATTTGTCATAAAGCGTCCTACGGAAGTACCCTGCCTCCCTGCCACTGCCTACACCTCTTTATTCTCAAAATTTAATGAGCTCCATCAAGTTGTTTTGGGAATGTCTTCAAAACTTCACAATTATGAATTGAGCTTCCCCCAATTACCCAAGCCGACTTCAGTGCTAGATTCGCATGCAATAGTTATCGTCTCAAAGGTTTCGGACGCCTTATCTGACCCTCTTAAGCGAAAAGCTGCTATAGACCAAATTACTGGACATGAATTAGTACGTAGCGTAAAGCCCATCAATGACAAGTGGTATATTAATATGGACAAGTCTGCTACGGAGGACTTCTGCTCGTCAATCCAGAACATAATTTCCGGTACTACAACAAAAGTGGTTTCCAAGCGGTTTTTTGGTATATCACGTAATATTCCTACCGACGTTGACATTACGGTACCCGGAAGCCAACACGGTATCATAGATGCTAAGAGATTGGGCCTATCTAAGTCTGTGAAAATCGAGTTTTTGGATTCTTTTGCGCAATCTACGTTTTTCAAGCATGGCCTCAGAGTGGGCTATTAAATTTTTCCTGTTTACGAGTTTAAGGACCTACCCAAATGCTGTTTTAACTGCCAATCACTAGACCATCTACAGTTCTCCTGTCCCAGCGTTCTCCCGAAATGTGCTCGTTGTGGAGGGCCACACATATCAACAAAAGATGAGCCATGCATTGCTGATCCCAATTGCGCAAATTGCGGCCAAAAACACCATTCCTATAGCTTTTCCTGCCCCGTTATTAAGAATCGAATAAAGTGCAAATCCACCTTTCAACCATGAGTGCATCAATCTCAGTTATTTCGTTCAATATAAATGGCACCAAAGATAAGGATTTTGTTATTGATGAGTTGTACGGTTCCTACGATTTGGTATGTTTCCAGGAGCATCTTCTCACTGCTTCAAGTTTGAATTTTTTGCGCCGAAGTCAGCATCATACTGCGTTCCTGAGTCCAGCAAAAGCTACTGGCGGTCGGCCTTCCGGTGGACTAGCCTGTGTCTTTAAACGGGACATTCATCTACCCTCCCCAGTACTCTTCTACTCCGACGAATTTTTTTTTGCTGTGCGTGTTGGCAGTATTGTATTTATAAACTCTTATCTCCGATATGAAGGATACTCGATCAGATCCTTAACTAAATTTGGAAAGGCGTGTGGTCTGCTTAAGAATCTTGTGAATCAGGTACTGTTAAACTATCTACAGTATATAATAATTGGGGACCTAAATACTGATATTAATCGATCTTCTGTGAGAAGGGAACTGCTTTTTGAGTATCTTCCTTCCTACTGCGTTGTGCCCATATCCCACAATTTTTCATATGTTCATCATTCTGGAAGCACAAGTGATATTGACCATATTATTTGCTCGCCTGGTATTATCTCTTCTTCTGCTTCTGTTCATGTTAACGAGCAAGATACTGACCACATGCCAATTTCAGCGACATTTACAATGGATATTGATGTATCGGAAACCAATTGCTCGCGAGAAAAATCGAAGTGGTTTGAAAAAAGTAATTGGAGCAAAGCCAATATACCGCACTACATCTCTACCTTGACAACCCTTCTTTCTACCATACGTGTTCCATATCATCTTCTTCAGCGCCAGGTACCTACGAATGGTAAAGCCGATATTGACTGTTATTATAACCAACTTGTGATGTGTATGAAAAGGGTAGAAGAAGCTACCGTACCTCGACAACGTATTCGTAAAAGAACACAAAAACCTATCTGGTCAATGGACCCTTGTTTAAAGTCGATAAAAAATAAAGCAAAATTATGGCTCCAGATATAGAATGAATGTGGTCGGCCAAGTTCTGGGTGTGTCGCTGATATCAAACGTAAAACTAAAACCAATTATAAACGTTATCTGAGGTCGGCACGTTACCGCGGTATGGATTTCCCTGTAAGTAGGGAGGATTGGCGAAAAGTGAGCAATTCTGACAAGATAAATGATGAAACTATGACAAGCAATTGCCTTCCAACTTCAGCTTGGTATAAACATTATTCTTCGATTTTTTCAGTGATTAATTATTCAGTGCATTCTGTGTATACTCGCCTTCTTACTCCCCACTTAAGTACAACGTTTTCGCAACGCCATATAGTGCCCATATCTTTTTCATCCGTAATTAATGCTGTTAAAAGTTTAAAATCTAATTCAATAGATAAGGATGGTATTTCTAAGATGCATATGCCGATTGAATGAACCCCCCTTATATCTCACTTTCAGCTTCTTTTTCAAATGTGTCTATGTACTTCATATGTACCTGAGAGTTTTCTGTGTGGCACTGTTTCGTCAATTTTAAAAAGGGGAAAGTCACCGATTGATTGTTCTTGCTATCAACCTATTACTGTATCTTGTAATATTAGTAAGGTTTTTGAGTATATCCTTCTACAATTTTTGACTAAAAATATTATTGAGGATGAGAACCAATTTGGTTTTCGGAGTGGGGCGGGTTGTCAGCATACGCATAAGATTGTCTTCTCTATTGGCTGATAATTCTTCCAAGGGAAATGGTCTTTATATTTGTGCTTTGGATTTTTCGAAAGCGTTTGATAGTGTGGTCCATAGTCAGCTCATTTTTTCCTTGTCTAATTCTAGTGTCAATCTCTCTATTATAATGCTTCTTAGGTTTTGGTATTCAAATTCGTTTCTTCAATTAGGATCTGCACCAGACACTATTATAAGAATGCGAAGAGGTGTTAGGCAGGGTGGTGTTCTGTCCCCTACGCTTTTTAAGATTTGTATTTCTAGTGTACTGGCTAAGATTTCAGGTACATACCTTTCTGGTCTTGCGGATGTTTCTTATCTTGCGTATGCTGACGACTTGCTTCTGATTAGCCGTTCCAAAAAGGGTCTTTCCAAAATGGTCTCTATAGTTTCTGATGCTTTCTCTGATATTGGCCTTTCAATTAATATAGATAAATCTGAGTTTCTTCCCTATAACTGTATTACTGCTACTCCCCTTCACTGTAATAGCTTCACTATCCCTCTTGTTGATTGTATTCGTTGGCTTGGTACCTCTATTACTAACAATCTTTCGAGCTTATGTCAGCGTACTGTTTGTGATATAAGTAAAAAGATTCAGATTGGTTATGCAAAAATTGTTGCAAATAGAGGGAAGTATAATAGACGTGCGCTGGCTAAACTTTATTCTACTTTCTGTGATCATTCTGTCCTTTATGCTTCAGGTCTTTTCCCCCTTCTTAATAATGGTAATTTAAAAAGAATTCGGATAAATTATTTCAAATTTTGCAAATTTCTTCTGTATCTTCCACCTTGGACAAAAAACCGGACTCTTGTTAAAAAATTCTCAGTTCCTGACATAACTTTAAAGTTGGAGATTCTTCACAGACAACTCTCCAGTACAGCTTCTGCGCGCCTATCCCCTCACCACCGTCTTATCCGTTTTTTTCGTTGACTTTGTGTGTGTATTTGTTTTTCTCTTTGTGTTTTTTGAATATCATTTTTTGTGTGTATCTAATGTTCATTTTTTTTCGTAGTTCGTTATTTTGTGTGTTTATTTAATTTTTTGTATTAACGTAAAAAATTTCTATTGTCATTACTTTTCATTTTTTGTATGTTTTGCTTTTTTTGTGTGTATTTAATTGTTTGTACTCCACATTTTAATACTTTTATAGTGTTGTTGTGGGTAAGAAATGAATTATTATTATGTTAAAAGTAAAGATTACCATCTAGTAGTGTCTAAGGTTAATTTAAAGCTGAAATTTCGGAAGGGTAACTGCCTCCCGGAAAGTTATGATGTTGGTAGACTCCAGGATGAAAATTTGAGAAAAAAACTTCCAGGAACAGTTGAATACTAAACTTGAGAGTTTAAAATTTGACAATGTGGAAGATGGAGGGAATAATTTCAGGAAAACAATTTGTGAAGTTGCTGATGGTGGCTTAGGGAAGAGTGCTAAGACTGCAACTAGGAATATTAGTGAAAAAGCTCTAGGTTTAATAGAGAGTAGAAGGGGTTTGTTTAAGAATTATCTGAGTGATAGGTCGTATGAAAACAAAAGGAATGTAAAGAAAGCGGAGAAAACATTAAAATATGAACTAAGGAGATGTGAAGTGGAGGCCATGGATAAAATTGCTGAGGATCTGGAAGATGCGGCTAGACCGCATAATAGGAAAATATTATACTGGCATGTTAATAAATTGAAAGGGAGTAGCCAATCCGGACTAGTCCCAGTTAAAGATAGAAATGGGGCCACAATTAGTGATAAGGAAAAAGTTAAAGAAAGATGGGTGGAACATTTTGAGAATGTGCTAAACCGAGATACAGTTGCAGGAAAAGATATAGATAAAAATGAAAAAGTTTGTGATACCTTGGATGTGAAGGAAGATTTGTTTAGTTAGGAAGAATTAGCGACGGTACTAAAAGGATTAAAAAATAATAAGGCTCCAGGTGCTGATAGTATGACTAATGAGTTTCTTAAATATGGTGGCTCTGAGGCTAGGAATAAGCTACTGAAGATTATGAACATGATTTTTGAAAATGGGGAAGTACCCAATGATTTTAGGAAAACCTTAATTAAACCACAGTATCAGAAAGGTGACAAGTGTGAGTGTCATAATTATCGAGGCATTAGTCTGGTCTCTGTAGGTAGCAAATTACTGAGTAATATGATACTTTTTAGACTGAGAGATGCTGTAGACAAAGTTTTAAGGGAAGAACAATGCGGTTTCAGAAAAGGTAGAGGATGTGTCGACCAAGTTTTCACTCTTAGGTTAATAAATGAGAAGTCCCTTCGTTGTCACACCTTTGGTCCTCAGTTTTATCGATTATGAGTAAGCTTTCGATTCTGTTGATACAAGAGCGTTAACAAAGGCCTTATCGTTATGTGGTATACCAGAAAAATACATTAAAGTGATTTGTGCTATGTACGAGAATTAAATAAAAAAAACTAGTTTTTTTTATATCTGAAAGTAAGGAGCGACATTAAAACTTAAAACGAACAGAAATTACTCCGTGTATGAAAGGGGCTGTTCCCTTCTCAACGCCCCGCTCTTTACGCTAAAGTTTGACTCTTTCTCTCAAATTCACTTTTTAAAACAGTGACAAATTTTAGCGTAAAGAGCGGGGCGTTGAGAAGAGAACAGCCCCTTTCATACCCGGAGTAATTTCTGTTGGTTTAAATTTTAGTGTCGCTCCTTACTTTCAGTGAAAAAAAACTAGTTTTTTTTTTTACTTAATTTCTGAAAGTGTTTGAATTAATGCATCTCCGCACATAAAGTATGAAAATGAAATTTGCATATTAATTCTTTTTTTGGCTAAATGGCTTTCTCTTAGTTTTGATAGAAGATTCTGAGAAATAAGGGGCGGGGAAGGAGGCCTAATTGCCCTCCAATTTTTCGGTTACTCTAAAAGGTAACTACAACTTTCAATTTTTAACGAACGTTTTTATTAGTAATAAATATACGTAACTTAAAAATTAACTTACGTAACAAACTTTTATATTCTTATATTTTTATTATGTATATGAGGGGGTTTGTCCCCTCGTTAATACCTCGCTCTTTACACTAAATCTGAAGTTTTGTCCCAGTTCTTTAAGAATGACCCCTGAATCAGAAACGCCATAGATAAATAGTTGAAATTACTAAAAATACTTTAGCATAAAGAGCGAGGTATCTAGGACGAGAAGAGCCCCTCATATGCATAATAATCTCTGTTTGTTTTAAGTTTTAATGTTACTCCTTACTTTCAAGTGAAAAAACTTTTTCATGCTTATTTTTTCATTGTTTTTTTTTTATAGTAATGCTTCCAAAGTAATTCTTCCAAAATTTGGTTTTCTGGTACTGCAGACTGAATCTGCCAGTTTTACTCTTTTTTGCATTTATCTTTCCATTTCTACTTTTCTCAAATTTCTCAATCGCACAAATTAAATCATTATTAAATCTTAATTGGACTCGAATGTCCACTATCTTTTACTGCATCTCTTTATTGTATTTGCGTTTAACATTCCTTTTCCCGCTTTTGTTTCCATTTCTTTTAGATCTTCCTTTTTTTTTCTTTTAAATTTTTAGCTCTTTTAGATCTTAGATATTTATAGATCTTCCTCAAATGGAAATTGAATTTCCACAATTGGTTTTTCATATTGCACCAAAATTTCTCGAACTTTATGAGGAAAAGAGCGTAAAATAAATTTCTTCTCATTTGTTGCTGGCACAATGAGTGTTTCACTTTGGTATGCACTTGTTGGTGTCTCGCATTCGTTACATGTGTTTTGAAGTTCACTATTTTCTTAAAAATCTCCCCAAAAATCAATTTTGTGAGTTTTATTTTCAATATTACGTGGCCTAGCCACTTCCGCATCTCCCAGCGTTAAGGCCTGATGGAACTCGAAAATCCCATGTTAAATTGAAAATGTATATTTAAAAAGTACCCAAGTATTCATTGGCGGAAGATGCCGCTTTTAATATCAGGCCATCGCTTCTTGAAGATGCTACAAAATGTTTGCAAGGATTTTGCTCTATTTCCTCTAATTGCTTAGAAATCTTAGAAAATGTCTAGGTCTTTTTCACAAGTGTACTCTATGAAGGATATTGCTGTTACTATCATGGTACTATCATGAGCAGAAGACAATAACCTGTAAGATGATTGGAACCATTTTTCGATGTATTTTCCTGTTTTCTAACAGTCACATAGAATATTTTCAGCTACCTGAAACTTTTACAAGTCGGTTGCCAGAAAGAATCGTTTCAGATCGCCGATAATACCCCCTAGAGACCAAAATGACAAGCTGGTATAATCAGCTGCTTGTTAATAGAGTGTGAAATTTTCATAAAGTATTTCAATGCAATGAAGGAACCTAGAAATGAGAAATAGTCAGGAGCCTTCAGTAAAGTTGTGCACACAAAGCCGAAATCATGGGGAAAATTAAATCAAAGCGATGTATACATTTAAAAGTGTTACCACACATAGACAGCGCCTTTGTAAAAAGTATTTGGAGCTTAGTAGATGCAAATATCCAAAATACCCAATAATGCGGTATGCCGAAGAACTAGACAAGTCAAGAGATTTAGGTCAAGCGACAAACCTTGAGGCGGAGCAGAACCCTATACCCCGCTCTTTACGCTAAAGCATTTTTAGAAATTTCAACTATTTATCCTACGGCTTTTGTGATCCAGGGGTCATTCTTAAGGAATTGGGACAAAATTTAAGCTTTAGCGTGAAGAGCGAGGTACTGACGAGGGGTGAACCCCCTCATATTTGTAATAAAAATATGAGAATACAGAAGTTTGTTACGTAAGCTAATTTGTAAGTTACGTATATCTTTATCTAATAAAATTAATTCTTACTAATTATTTTACTATTAAAAACATTCGTAAAAAATTAAAACTTCTAGTTGCGTTTTTAGGCAACTAAGGTTTGATAAAATATAAAAAAGTGTCTCCAAAATTTCCGTTTTCCATCTCCAACCCCCCCTCCCCATGTCAACATATCTGGTCGGGATTTAAAATAAAAACTGTGAAACATGAGTTCCATCTAAATATCAAATTTCATTAAGATCTGGTCACCCGTTCGTAAGTTAAAAATACCTAAATTTTTCAAATGTTTCCAAATTAACAACCCCCAACTCCCCCAAAGAGAGCATATCCATTCTGGTTATGTCAATCACGTATCTAGGACTTGTACTTATTTTTCCCACCGAGTTTCATCCTGATCTCTCCACTCTAAGTGTTTTCCAATATTTCCAGTTTCCCCCTCCAACTCCCCCCAGTGTCACTGGACCCGTTCGGGATTTAAAATGAGAGCTCTGAGTTACTAGGTCCTTCTAAATATCAAATTTCATAAGATTTGATCACCTGTTTGTAAATTAAAAATACTGAATTTTTTCTAATTTTTCCGAATTTACCCCCCCCCCTTCCAATTCACCCAAAGAGAGTGGATCCGTTCCGTTTAAGTCGATCACGTATCTAGGACTTGTGCTCGTTCTTCCGACCAAGTTTCATCCCGGTCTCTCCACTCAGAGCATTTTCTAAGATTTCTGGTTTCCCCGTCCAACTCCCCCCAGTGTAACCAGATCCGGTTGGGATTTAAAATAAGAGCTCCGAAGCACGAGATCCTTCTAAATATCAAATTTCATTAACATACAATAACCTATTCGTAAGTTTAAAATACCTCATTTTTCGAATTTTTCAAATGAACCACCCCTCCACCCACCCACCCCCCAGATGGTCGAATCGGGGAATCGACTATTTCTAATTTAATCTGATCTGGTCCCTGATATGCCTGCCAACTTTCATTGTCCTAGCTTATCTGCAAGTGTACAAACTAGCAAAAGCAGGACCAAGAGACAGACAGACAGACTGACAGAAATTGTGATTGCTATATGTCACTTGGTAAATAACAAGTGCCATTAAAATAGAGCTCAAATAAGTATCTCAAACGGGTAAAAAAGAAATGGCAATAGACCAGAAAGGGGAAATAGTTATTGTGCCCATCATCAAATAAAAAAAAGAGACAAAGGAGTTGATTTTAGTTCAGGACATATATCAGGAATTATCAAAGTGCTCCAAAATAAAGACGATGAAGCTTTTATGGAGCCTCTCTGTAACAGCCTGATTCTAGAGTAAGCTGATATTGCTAATGGGGTTAAGCAGGGGACTTAGGGTTTACTTCTAGCCGACTCAGGAATGGTAACCATGATCTATATTGGTCTAAACAGAAAATACTATTTTGAGAACAAATTTCTTCGCTGCCAGCGGGGCACTGGAACATCAGAGAGCTGTCTAAAGACTCATTTTGAAGGAAATTATTACATCCAGTGCCTTTTTTTTACTATCAAAATATAATTTAAAAAAAATGGTAATAAAATTACAAATCTATATATATATAAAAATAAGTTGTCTGTCTGTGTGTCTGTCTGTCAGGTGACGTCATGTTTCTGTGTCGACTGACGTCATGAAGTTAGTTGTCGTCATTTTTGCTATGACGGTGACGTCATTAAGGATATTTAATACATATATGTTCACGTAGAAATCTATTAATGTTTAAGTTTAAAATGACTGATGAACTTATGCCTGAAAGATTTGAGAGGGAAGTCGAAACCCTTTGGCAGCACATTAATATTGCTTGTGGGAGATTTCAGGCAAACATTACCTATAATACCTAGATCAACTCCTGCAGACGAAATGAATGCTTGCCTGAAAAATTCTAATTTATGGGCACACGTAAAAATATTAAAATTAACTACAAATATGCGTGTCCGATTGCAAAACGATGACTCTGGTCAAACATTTTCAGATCAATTGCTGGAAATTGGAAACGGAAAGCTCCCAGTCGACTCAATTTCAGGACGTATACAACTACCTGCTGATTTCTGTAATTTAGTGACGTCCAAAAATGAATTGATTGAAAAAGTATTTCCGAATATTCTAAAAAATTATAAAAATAATAAATGGCTAAGTGAAAGAGCGATTCTCGCACCCAGAAATATAGACGTCCACGAAATCAACAATATTGTTTTGACCAAGATTCGAGACCAGTCAGTCCTTTACAAGTCAGTTGACACAGTTTTGGAACCAAATGAAGCGGTTAATTATCCATCTGAATTTTTAAATTCCATAGATCTTTCAGGGTTTCCACCACACGTGCTACAACTAAAAATAGGCGTACCAATAATACTTTTAAGAAATATCAACACACCAAAGCTTTGCAATGGCACGCGACTTGCCGTAAAAAAAAAAAACAATGGAAAACCTAATAGAGGCCACAATCTTGACAGGGCCTTTTGAGGCTGAGGCTGTTCTTATTCCTCGCATTCCCATAATTCCAACGGATCTGCCTTTTCAATTTAAAAGATTGCAATTCCCAATTCGATTAGCATTTGCAATCACCATTAACAAAGCTCAAGGTCAATCATTAGAAAAATGTGGTATAGATCTTAATACTGATTGTTTTTCCCATGGACAATTGTACGTTGCATGTTCGAGGGTCGGTAAACCTGACAATCTATTTATATGCAGCGACAATTGGACAGCGAAGAATGTTGTATATTCGCAAGTTTTACGCAGTTAATTTGTATTGTATCTATCTACCCATCTATCTATATAAAAACGAGTTGTGTGTATGCATGTTTGTTTGTTTGTAAAAAGAGCGTTTGCATATGACGTCATTATTAGTACATACGGCTTTGTATATGCACAGACAATGGGAAAGCCAAGAATGTTGTATATTCGCAATTTTTACGTAGTTTGAAACACATATATAAATCTATCTATATTCAGAGGTGGGACACAGGGACACAACTACAATGGCGCGTAACTAATATGGCGCGTAACGACTTACGCGCGTGGGGGGGCTTGGGGGCGCGAAGTGCCCCACCAACTAGGTGTTGGGGATGCGCGAAGCGCCACCCCAACAGCTAGTTTAAAATAAAATAAAATTTGACAAAAAACTGCATTTTCATATACAAGATGATGAATGACGTCATAATCGTAGGTTACAGTCGGTTGCAACTATGGTTTGTCCCTTATTATATCCAACATTGGGTTTCAAAAATTCATTGACTGTAATGGGAGTTATCCCCCTTTCCGAAAATCAGGGAAATTTTTCAGGTGCGTAGCTTTTGATGGATCATTTTAAACTTGATAAATTTTATATATTTTAAATAAGCATCAAAATTCGATTCGTTTGATATGTTCAATATTATCAATACTGTGTTTCTTTCAGTTTCGGTTATAGATGAAGTTCTTGGCTATATCTTATCGGCAAAAGCAGAATCTTTGGCCGCATTTTAAAAATTTTCAAAGAAAAAATCGCTCAACTCTTGTGCGAGTACGTTCCAAAAGATATCTTATGGTTATTGCTTTAAATTGTTCTTTCCAAGTTTACAAAAATTCGTGGCAGAAACAAAAAAAAAGATTTATATCAAGAAATTAAGTATAAGCTTCCTTGCGACAGTAGGGATCGAACCTGAGCGCTTTTAGATGAGCAGCGCAGTCGTACCCACTAAGCTATCACAAGGTACCAGTGTAGAGGATTTATTGAGAAAGTGACTTGTGTAATTGATTATAACAGCTAATGTCACTTGAAGTAACGATCCATTACCACTGGCATATTTTACAATCAGGATTGCAAGATTATCATCAGGTTTTTGCCAAATTAAACAAGGTTGTAGCAAAGAATTGATTAAATTAATGCCGATTAGGAGAATCCCCATAAAACTTATAAGCCTTTATAATTACACTAAGCTATTACTGACTGGAGTCCTTTGTTAAGGGGTTTTCTGGGGGCCGGCGTTTTTTTTCCGGCTACAATTTTTACAGCTACAATAATATTAGCTAAAATGCATATTAGTATATGAATATGACTGATACCTAACCAGCAATACATTAATTTACTGGAAGCAATCACCTATTAAACAAGAGCCTTTAAACTCAAGCCACCTATGACAAGGAATACCTTCTCCCAAACATTAGGAGTGTTGGTTCAATAATTTCATCCTTAAAAAAAAATACAATAAAAAAAAACAACAAAATTCCACATATTTTAAACACGAGCTTGAAAACTACGATAGGGTACTCTGATATGTTGAATCTGATAGGTTGATTTTGTACTCTTTAATCAGTATTATGCACTTCATTACTAGGTGCTCCAAAGAAATTATACATCATCAAATAAAAAAAAACAGACAAAGGAGTTGATTTTAGTTCAGGACATATATAAGGAATTATTAAGGTGCTCCAAAATAAAGAGGATGAAGCTTTTATGGAGCCTTTCTGTAACAGCCTGATTCTAGAGTAAGCTGATATTTCTAATGGGGTTCAGTAGGGAACTTAGGGTATACTTCTAGCCGGATCTTCTAGCCGACTCAGGAATGGTAACCATCATCTAAATTGGTCTAAATTGGGGAAAAAATCCTCAGTACAGGAAACGCAAGTAAATTTTATCCCTCCTTTCTTTTAAGGTGAAATTGAGTGTGGCTTCAAGGAGGAAGGAGAACAACATTTTGTTCTCTTTGGAAATGATCCTGAGCAAACACTTTTATAGACCAGCTCAATTTTGTTGCTAAGTTCACTTGAAAGTTGTAAATGTCAGACCAGACATCCATATTCCAATAATGGCCATTCAAAAGATAAGTAAACATGGAGGGAAGGCATCTTAAGACACCTAAATTTGTTTAAACTTTAATTGATGGATAGTGATATATTTGATTGTTTAAATATTCGAAACAAGTATATCCAACTTAAGATTATTAGAAATTGTGACGCAAATGAGCTTAACAAGTTTCTCTAGCATTAGGGTGGGACAGGGTCTAGAAAAACGGGAGTGGATTTCGTGAAGTTTATCATCATTGTATTTGATTTGATGGTATTTACATTCATATTTAGATTCTTATCTTCATCTGAAACAAGCGTTAGGCATTGAGAGGATCACTTATAAAATTCCTCTGACACTTCAAGGATTGACAGTTCATCCACATATTCCCATCTTTGAGAGAACTTCTTATCAAAATTCATTAATCATTTTTAGAAATAATAGCGGTCCTAATACAGTGGTGTGCGTGTAACTGCACCCCAAGCAACTGAACCACCATGCACCCAAATCCCATATAACTGAAACCCTGTGCAAGTGAACCCTTGTCTAACTGAACCCTCATGCCACTAACTGTGTCCAATGCAACTGAACAACTGTGCAACTGAACCACTGTGGAACTAAACCCCTCTGCAAATGAACACTTGTGTAACTGAACCCTCATGCCACTAACTGTGTCCCATACAACTGAACAACTGTGCAACTGAACCACTGTGGAACTAAACCCCTCTGCAAATGAACACTTGTGTAACTGAACCCTCATGCCACTAACTGTGTCCCTTACAACTGAACAACTGTGCAACTGAACCACTGTGGAACTAAACCCCTCTGCAAATGAACACTTGTGTAACTGAACCCTTATGCAACTAAACCACCATACTTTGTTTTTCAGTAATCTGCAAATATGAGACAATATCATTGCGTAAAAAACAAGTTAGAATCATTACATGTTCTACCTTGCTGGAATAGCTTGTTTTTAAGGCCACGATATAAATGCCTGTCAAGAGGATTCATAAGAAAGCTGTTTTGTTGTAAACAATCAAAGAAAATTGGATGTTAGAAACCATTAAAGACAGATTTATATCTACCTTTTTTTTAAGCATGTTAGTGGAGGTTCCATTCGCTCAGTCACTGTCTACAGGTCGAGGTATTTACCACCCTCCCCCTGAAAATACCGCCGCGGAAAATACCCCGTTCCGCGGCTGCTTGGTTTCCAATCACTTTTGACTTATAAAAAAAGGACTAGAACAATAAATTTCTAATTGAATGAACATCCTCTGAAGTTTCTACAATCGTGAGGCAGAGGTAGGATGAGGAAGGGGCAGTCCCCCTCCTATACAGAATAAATTCTACTCATTTTTGGGGTTTAATGTTACTCTTTTCTTTCATAATAACCGCACAGACCAGAAAAATTCCCAGAAACCAATAAGGATTAAATATCAATATCGCATTTTTGATGTGTTTTTTTATATTTTTTTAATAAAAAAAAACTAACTAAAGCCCTAGATACAGCGCTGGGGATGATATATTAATTCAAGCCTTCAGATAAATACAGAATTGGTTCTAAGAAAGTGACAAGGGGAGGATGGAGGCATAAACTAATATATAATCCCCTGGGCTGTATCAAAGATTTTAGTTTTGGGGGTTATTTTTTAGGGGGGGGGGTAAAAACAACTTAAAAAAAAAAACACATCAAAAAATGAAATTAATATTTCATCCCTCTTGATTTCTGAGAGTATTTCTGGTCTATGATGTTATTATGAAAGTAACAATAACCTGAAAATGGACAGGATTCATTCAATTTTTGGGGGGACTGCCCCTTCCTCATCTTCACCTCCATCTCACGGTTGTAGAAAGTATGGAGGATGCTCATTAAATCAAAACTTGAGAGTTCTAGGCCTTTTTCATAAGTTAATAGAGGTTGGAAACCAATCAGCCACAGGGGAGGGTAAATGCATAAAGCCAAAGACAGTGACAGGGCAAAGTGAACCCCCAGAAATCGATTTAAAGGATAGGAGATTTCCGATATCCCTAAAGTCTCCCCCTACCGAAACAACCCTATATTCATCGTTTTTCTCTGGACTGTACCGTCCTTCCTTCTTAGCAACTTCTATTCTAACCAAAGCAGACGCTTATTTTTATCGTCTATTCAGTTCTATTAATTAGCTCAGTTCGCACACAAGTTTGGTCACTGCAAGAATCAATTGCCATTTCAACTAATTCCCCGTTCAATTTTCTGTATATTTTATGCGACTCGGCATACGCGTAATTTTTTCATTATTATGGGCCATGGCCCAGGCTGCCGTTTCAAGCGGTTTTTGATCATCTTTACTGGGACAGTTTCTTACAAAATTCCCTATAGTACTACAGTTATAGCAAGTTATTTCTCTTTGTTGGCGTTGAAATGCATTTTTTTTGCTCTGTGTTTTAGTGCCTATTTTTATTATGCTCTTTAAAATTGAAATACCTTTGTGTCCTCAACTTCCCCTCTTATTTCGGTCTACCTATTCGCGAGATTCGCCATTTTTTCGCTTGTTTTGGGTTCTTTTCCTCTCAAATATATTATCAATTTTCTGTGGATATTTTACAAAAAGAGTTCCCTTACTGTTTTTCTATCACTCCCGTCATCTTTTCTTTTATATCTTCTGGGTCTTTTAAGATTTTATAATTATTTAGCTCCAACCATTCTAAATAAATATCTTTCAATTTATACCCGTACTCTTTGTAAGTTTTGTTGTCAAGCTTTCTTTCGCTTTTAAACTTTCTTTGAAAGTGTTCGGAGGGGAGTTGAAACTTTTCAAAAATGGCTTGTTAAGGCATTACATTGGTAATGCCTTAAAAGCGGTTTATGCTTTGTAATTAAGGAAGGGCCGAATCGCTGTCACCCAGTTTTTTCTCGGCCATCCGTTTAATTCCACCTTTTCAAAATTGTATAGGTATAAATATAAATCTTCATTTTCTTTCATTGGTTGAAGGTTCATTGCATGCACTAACTCTACTGTAGACGATTTCTTAGGCTCTTGGGAATTTCTCTCTGCGATTATTTCCATTAGGTGTCTTCTATCCTGCCTATCTTCCTTCTCCTTTTGTTGCCTAGCTATTTGTTCGGCCTCTTATTTTTGCTCTCTAGCTATTATCTCTTTCTCTCTTCTTTTTATATGTTTCTCTCGTTCTTCCTTCATGAAATTTAACATATACTTTGTCATATCTACATAACTACTTTTTCTTGACCCCCTGCTGGATCTCGATTCCGTATTGCTCCTACTACTAGGTCTACTTTGGTTCTATCTGTCATTATACCCTATTACTTCCCTTTCAGAGTCTGTTTGTTCTCTATATCAGTGGTTCCCAACCTTTTTCGGTCCGCGTACCCCTAGTCAAGGCCCAAAAAGTTTGCGTACCCCTTTCTTGAGAATCGTTGTTTTACTTTTTTCTTAACTAAAATCAGATTTTCAAAAACACGAGATTTATTGTCCAATATGACGGTGCTTAAATGTACGTACAAAATCAATGAGAAACTTGAGGCTGCTTTTTTGCTAAAATATTATCAAATCTTGGCTCGATGTCACTAACGGCAATTATAAGGTCATTTTGTACACTCAGTCTGTTTCTGTGTTTGGTTTTGATCAATGACATTGCCGAAAATGACACTTCACAAAGGTAAGTGGATCCGAATGGTAACAAAGCAGACATGGCGATTTCACTTAGTTCCTTGTATTCTCCTTTCACCTCCAGCCAAAACTGGGAAACAGTTACATTTTGGAATTTCAGTTCTAAGGCGCGATCACTGGCAAGTTCGATCAGATTCTCTGTAAGCTTGTCACTAAGACCGGAGCTTGAGGTCACGTCTTCAACAAATGGATTTTGGATCCAATCCTGCGTTATATCTTGGTTCATAATCGATGGGAAATATGACACAAGTTCATCTCGCAACTTTGTCAGATGCTCCCGAATACAATCACAGATTGTGTTGAGGTTATCAATTTCACTATCGTCCGCAAACTTGTCAAGAGTCGGGAAGACACTAACGCTGTTTCTTTGAACCTTTTTAAGCCAGAACTCCAATTTCTTGATGAAAGCACACATCTTCGAATTCAGGGAGAGTTCGTCCGTCCGGAAACCTTGCATTGACAGATTCAAGTCATTCAGTTTGTCGAAAATATCCGCAAGATAGGCCAGCCTGCAGACCCAGTCCTGGTTTTCAAAAAGTGAACTGAATGCAGATTTTTGCTCCAGAAGAAACATATGAACTTTTTGTCGAAGCTCGAAAAGTCTGTTTAAAATCTTCCCACGAGACAACCAGCGAACTTCTGTGTGCAGAAGTAAATGTTGATGTTCTGAACCCATCTCTTGGCACAGCAAATTGAACATTCTTGAGTTCAGTGGTCGGGCTTTGATGAAGTTGATCACTTTTACAGCCTCGTTGAGGGTCTCGTGAAGATGTGCGTTCATCCTTTTCGATGCAAGAGCTTGCCTGTGAATGATGCAGTGCAACCACTTCACCTTTGGATTTTTCTTCCTCATCCAGGCCATGAGCCCATTATTCTTCCCTGTTAGGGCGGCAGCTCCATCACTGCAAACTGATAGACACCAGTCCAACAAGATGCCCCCTTCTGCGAAGAATTTGTCAATCACCTTGAATAGTTCTTCTCCTGTTGTTCTTGACTGTAGGTTTTGACAAAACAGAATATTTTCTCTTATGTCAGAACAATCTTGATATCGAACAAAGACGGTCACCTGGGCTTCACCTGACACATCCGTGCTTTCGTCAAGCTGTAACGCAAACATCTTCGTCAACTTTATTTGCTCAATAACCTGCATGACAATATCGCTTGCAATGTCTTCTATCCTTCTTGAAATGGTATTGTTCGACACAGGTATAGACTGAAGGGCAGTAGCAGTTTTCGTGTCAAACATTATTTCACTGACTTTCACTAGTGCTGGTAATATCAGACATTCGGCGATGGTGTGCGGTTTTTTCTGTTTCGCAACTAAATATGAAACAGCATACGAAGCCCGGAGAGCCTTTGAAGAAACTGATGCCACTTTTGCAATTTCCAAACAGTTAATAGCGAATGCTTCTTGTTTACGCTTGAAAAACTCTATGGGCTTACCGACATGAGAAGGGTGCACAGTACTGAGATGCCGGTTCATATGCGCAGGTTTCATGGAACTGTTGGCCAAGACTTGACCACAAAGAACGCACTGTGCATTCACTGGATCAGACTTTGTCGCACTAAATCCGAGCCCTAGGTATTCTGACAAATATCGACGCACTTTGACCGATGATTCGTCATATTTCTTCTTCTTAGGTGCAGGTTCAGAGTTTTGGGTACCATCATTCGGCTTCTTGTTATTCCTGATCAGGAATCTATCCATCTTTGTTTGCAACCACAATTCACGAACTTCGTGTTTCAACAGATGACAAGATACTGAACCCGCTGAGTTTAAATCGAGACCTTACGGCTATGGAGAAAAATTAGCGGGTTACTGAAAGCGAAAGTTTTGAAAATGAGTCTGAAATTACGTACAATGGGTTATGTTATCTGATTTTGAGGGAAATGTTGGAACTGAGTCAGACACAAGTTTTAAAGATGTAGACTAAATTAATTTTGGGACCTTCGCGTACCCCCTGGGGTACGCGTACCACCGGTTGGGAACCACTGCAGCTTCGTTCTTCATCTGTATTTTATCTTACCTGCAACTCCCCTTCATTTTCCCTAGCATCTGAGAGTGGTTTTGTTTTCCTCATATTTTCATATAATAACTTTTCTTCGTGTATTACCGCCACTCATATTTTGTTCCCCCTTTCGCATATGTCAGAAATGTCTATTTCACCATGGTGAATTCCTTAGGGAACTTCTAGCAGGAGTCACATATAAATGTGAATCCGAATACGATTTTCTCTGGTTCACCGCGGTAGCTTTTTGCGAACCCATGTCTAATTCTATTAAATCTTGTCTCTTTTCTACCTTGTGTGAATCTTCTGTCTATCCGCATTATTTAAAAAATTCAGTTAATCATCAAAATACTTGTTCAAATGGTCAACTGTATTTCCGTTACTGTGTCGTGATTAAACAAAAAAAAAGTTTTTTTTTAAATGAAAGTAAGGAGCGACATTAAAACTTAAAACGAACAGAAATTACTCCGTATATGAAAGGGGCTTTTCGTCCTCAACGCCTCGCTCTTTACGCTAAAGTTTGACTCTTTCTCTTAATTCGACTTCTTAAAAATTTAAAAAACTTTGAAAAGCCCCTTTCATATAGGGAGTAATTTCTGTTCGTTTTAAGTTTTAATGTCGCTCCTTACTTTCGTTTAAAAAAACTTGTTTTTTTTTGTGTTTAATTTCTGGGCGTTTTTAAATTAATGCATTTTTTGATCTTGGCTCTCCGTGCATAAATAATTAAAACGAAATTTGCATATTAATTTTTTTTGGGCTAAATGGGTTTTTCATAGTTATAATTGGAAGATTTTGAGAAAAAAGGAGCGAGAGAGGAGGCCTAATTGCCCTCCAATTTTTTGATTACTTAAAAACGCAACTACAACTTTTAATTTTTTACGAACGTTTTCATAAGTAAAAAATATACGTAACTTACGAATTAACTTACGTAGCGAACTTCTATATTCGTATGTTTTTATTGCGTATATGAGGGGGCTCACCCCTCGTCGATACCTCGCTCTTTACACTGAAGCTTAAATTGTGTCCCAATTCCTTAAGAATGACCCCTGTATCACAAAGGCCGTAGAATAAATAGTTGAAATTACTAAAAATAATTTAGCGTAAAGAGCGAGGTATTACGAGGAGGTAGACCCCTCATATGCGTAATAATTTCTGTTCGTTTCAAGTATTAATGCTGCTCCTCACTTTTAGTAGAAAAAACTTTTCATATTTATTTTTTCATTGTTCTTTTTTTTTTAAATAATGCTAGAAAATCCTGCGCCCCCTCCATTGAAAGTCTCTTCCCCCATGAGAAGTTCCTCCATGGAAAGATCCTCCCACGCAAACCCCCCCTCAACTCTCCTCCCCTCAACTCTCCCCCCAAACCAAAAAATCCCACTGAAAACGTCTGTACACTTCCCAGTAACCATTACTATATGTAAACACAGGTCAAAGTTTGTAACTTGCAGCCCCTCCCACGGGGCCTGCGGGGGAGTAAGTCGTCCCCAAAGACATAGTTATTAGGTTTTTCGACTATGGTGAATAAAATGGCTATCTCAGAATTTTGATCCGGTGACTTTGGGGAAAAAATGAGCGTGGGAGGAGGCCTAGGTGCCCTCCAATTTTTTGGTCACTTAAAAAGGGAACTAGAACTTTATGAGCGTGGGAGGGGGCCTAGGTGCCCTCCAAATTTTTTGGTCACTTAAAAAGGGAACTAGAACTTTTAATTTCCGTTAAAATGAGCCCTTTTGCGACATTCTAGGACCACTGAGTCGATACGATCACCCCTGAAAAAAAAAAAAAAAAAAAACAAAAAAACAAATAAACACGCATCCGTGATTTGTCTTCTGGCAAAAAATGCGAAATTCCACATTTGTGTCGATAAGGGCTTGAAATTTCTACAATAAGGTTCTTTGATACGCTGAATCTGATGGTGTGATTTTTGTTAAGATCGTATGACTTTTAGGGGGTATTTCCCCCTATTTTCTAAAATGAGGCAAATTTTCTCAGGCTCGTAACTTTTGACGGGTAAGACTAATCTTGATGAAATTTATATATTTTAAATCAGCATTAAAATGCGATTCTTTTGATGTAACTATTGGCATCAAAATTCCATTTTTTAGAATTTTGGTTACTGTTGAGCCGGGTCGCTCCTTACTACAGTTGACGGGTAAGACTAATCTTGATGAAATTTATATATTTAAAATCAGCATTAAAATGCGATTTTTTTAATGTAACTATTGGCATCAAAATTCCATTTTTTAGAGTTTTGGTTACTATTGAGCCGGGTCGCTCCTTACTACAGTTCGTTACCACGAACTGTTTGATAATACTGCTGCGGTTAAGGTAGGGAATGAGGTTAGCAACTGGTTTTGTATTAAATCAGGAGTTAAGTAGGGTTGTGTTCTATCCCCCTTTATATGGATCATTTTGATGGACTTCGCCTTAAGGAGCACAGGAAAGGCAATTGGAGACCACGGAATCAAATAGGGAGGAAAAACGCTCCTGGACTTAGATTGTGCTGATGATTTAAGCATATTAGATGAAAGTGTGAGCAAAATGAATGAATTTTTAGAGGTTTTGCGAGTTCACGGTGCTAAAATAGGCTTGAAAATTAATGTTGAGAAGACTAAGTCACTAAGGCTAGGAATAAGTGAAGATGAACAGGTGTCATTAGGTAACGAAAAGATTGATCAGGTTGGGAGGTTCAGTTACCTTGGTAGTATTATTAGTAAAGATGGTGGGAACAGTGAAGTTGTTAAAAGTAGAATAGCTAAGGCTCAGGATGTTTTTTCACAGTTAAAAAACAGTTTGGAAGAATAGAAAGATAAGTCTGCAAACCAAGATTAGAATATTGGAAGCTACAGTGATGACAGTGGTCAAATGTGGCTCTGAAAAATGGGCGCTCCGAAAAGCAGATGCAAATTTACTAGATGTTTTTCAGAGAAATTGTTTACGGATTGTTCTAGGTACCCGGCTGACTGACCGTATTTCAAACAGTAGGTTGTACGAAAAAATGTGGTTCAATCCCACTTTCTAGGGCTATAATGAAAGAAAGGTTGAGACGGCTAGGCCACGTTCTACGGATGAAGGATGACAGATAAGGCCTCAGGTGACAGAACAATGATAGTCCTTTTTGGCCAACCGTCTGGGGCTACACGGAAAGCAGGTCGTCCTTGTCTGGGTTGGGAGGATGTCGTAAATAAAGATTTAAAGGAAATGGGAACTTCCTGGGAGGGTGTATAGAGGGAGGCTTTAAATAGATTCGGTTGGGGGAGGAGCGTGCGTAGCTGTTTTGGCCTCAGGTGACTTGGTGCTGCGGTGAGTTATTAGTAGTAGTTTTAAAACTATTAATCTAATCATTTTTTGGCAATTGGCAGAAATCCTATAATACTTGAAAATTCTGAAACGGATCACGAACGCCAGTAGCATGAATAACACATAATGACCCTCTATATAGATGCATACAGGAATGAGTAAAAACACAGCAATAACAAAACAGCCTTGCATTTCGACAAAAAACCCGCCCAAAAGTAAGTATTCTGAGGAGAAGTTTCTCCCACTTCAAATGTGCCTGTCTGATACTAGTGTTGGTCATGATACTAGTTTGTTTTAAAACCATTAATCTAATCATTTTTCGGCAATTGGCAGGAATCCTTTAATAGCCTACTTGAAAATTCAGAATTGGATCCCAATTGCCAAAAGTATGAAGAATACATGACAAATCTCTATATAGCTATGCATACGAATAAGTAAGTAAAAAAGAAAAAAAAAAAACAGTAAAAAAAAAAGAAAAGAAAACCCTCTCACACAAGCAAATATTCTGGGGAAAAGGATTTTCCACCCCAACTGTGCCTGTTTTCTAATTGTATCAAGTACAGGAGACACTTTTTTTTATGTAGCCTACTACAGTTGGAATTCGAATATTGACTACCAAATCCTACATCCAGATTTATAGTCTCACTCTAAATCATCACGTCACGGTAGCACCAATTTTTCTTGGGGAGGCATTTACTCTCTATATTTCGATTTTTTTTTATTGTCAGTGGAAAATAGCCATTCTAGTATTTTCATTGAGAAAATACAAACATAAGAAATCCCCCTTGGTTTTGAAAAATATACGGTGCCCCCTCTCCCTTAAAAAGGTAAGGAAGTGGTGTCACTGCAGTATTAACACTCAGCTGCAGTTTATCTATGATAGGATGTGTCTCAAAGACAGTGTGTGCTAAAGTGAGAAATCTGTTTATTTTTTTAATGAACATTTAATAAAGAAGCAAGATGGGTAGTTAGTATAGGAATCTTCAGTGTTCTTTGGACCTAACAATGTCTTAGGTCTTTTTGAAGCCTGCTATTCATAGGGGCACATTTGCAAACATAATTAATCAAGTCATGAAGAAAAGCTTCAGTACCGTTCTTTCTCATGGATCATATATAAGTTCATGCTATAGATGTACTGTTAGACTACTATGAAAAAAAAATTCACTTTAGTATCAAGCCGCTTGAGGCCAGCGCAGTCACAGCTACGAACACTTTCCTCCTCCATTGAGATAGATAAAGAATTAGGCCAAATTCTGCTGAATTTTGTTATCTGATTTTGCATGTTACCCAAAGTCACGCTAAATTCATCCTCTTGATTTCAAGAATTGGGCTTGCTGCTTTTGCATAGACGAAGACAAAATGATGCTAGAAATCTTGCTGTTAATTTACTAAAATCTTGATTGTAACTCAAAATCTATGTCTGTGTATAATACATATTTCTTATCCTTAGTGGGTGCGTTGCAGAAATTACGTTTCAGCTTACAAGGGTTAGTACTATGATTTGGGCTAGGCCTGTTATAGCCTACTGTTTGTTTTAATCAGCATGAAATTAGATGTGGAGTAATTTCATATTAATCGAAGTAAACTGTAAACAGTATATACCGCTGTGATTGATATTCCTAGAATCATCACGTTTGTTTTATCTTAAAGTGCACACAACAGTGTGCATGTATTCTGACTTTTTGAATTAGTTGTCTCATTTGAATCTTGAATCATTGAATCATTTGAAAAAATAGAAAAAAAGAAATCTGACTTTTAATTTAAAAGACCTGTATATGCAGTTATGCAATTTTTTGGCAGTACCAGGCACTAAAAAAAAAAAGAAATACAGGTGAAAAATCAACAAGTAAATAAGCTAAAAACAAATTACAGCAAAAATCATAGGAAACTAGCTTTCTTTTGAAATCTTTTGAGTGTGGACATGAGAGTAACTGATGTGGACTACGCGGATGACATTGTTGCTCTTGCTGCTCATCCAGTAGCTGCTCAATCAATGCTAAACGAAATAGTATATTCATCTCATCTACTGGATTTGAAGATTAATATGGTCAAAATTAGAGTCATGGAAGTAAATATACATTCGGATTATCAGCTTGTTGTCTACAACCAGAAACGTAAAAATTCGACAGCTTCTCTTCACGTACGCATAGGCTATGACCATGAAGTACAGAACAGAATCAATAAAACCCATTTCCCTCAACTTTGCTGTAATTTGTGGAACCAACAGGAGATAAGTTTGAAGATAAAATTTTATGTTTATAAAGCGGGTATTAGGTGAAGGCGCTTCATCTTCATGGCATGGAAATTTTTGAGCACCGCTTTTTATCAAAAGTCCTAAGGATTTGGTCTTAAACAGAATCGTAAATGCTGATGTGCTTCACCTCTGCTGTAACATTGAGACCACAGCCACGATTGTAAACAGAGAAGTTTGCATTGACTTGACAATTCCTGAAAAGACCCAATGACCGCACCTCTAGCTGCTCTTTAACCAGATTGGCATAGACATCCTGACAGTCAAATGAAGAATTGGTGGGCAACTGTCAAAAACGACCTCAATACCATTGGTAGATTTAGAATGTTTGGCAGAAAGAGGGAAAGCTTCTGGCTCTGGTTTGCTGAATAGCTGGCATAAGATCGCGACAAGTGGGAGTCAACCATACGGAATCTTCTCTATTTCGGGTGAGGCGTCCACGTCTGATCCTGCAGCAAGTACAAGTAAGTTTCCTTTGAAGGTGTAGTTTTCTTTGAGAGTCAATAGATTCTTAAAGTTTGAATTTTTACGGACAAAAACATCTTCAAACTCATGTAATTAGTTTGGCTGATTTATATTCAAACTAACGAAAATGTTGAATTGCCCACACAAGTAAATAATTTGTTGTCGTTAAGATACTTTACGATTCTACTAAAATAAAAACGGGAATTATTAAACCACAAGACAAAAACTTAATTTTCTTTAAAGAAAATAGAACAGATTTTATTTTACAAATGACCTAGTTTAATAGCATTTTATAGAGTTATGAAAAACTATATGTATCTTGAAAAATAATACTTTAATTTTTCAAAACATCAACAAACAAAAAATCAACCTAATAATCAAGATGATTGGAAAGTTTAAGAGTTTTAAAATAAATCTAGTATCTATTGAAGAAGAGCTTTGATATCAGGTACTACAAAGTTGATTCGCAAAAACCCGTGACGATTCTTCCCTCTATGTAAATTTAGTACTTCTTTGGGTCGTATTTTTTCGCTTAAAATTGTTAACGTTTATTTATTGGATATAGACCTTTCAGAAAAATGTATCGTCATTAATCGAAATTTATTGTGTTATTTAGAATGCCAGATGACATTGAACCACTGCTTGACACCAATGAAAACTTTCAGCCAGAACAGGACAACGATGGAGATGATTATCTTTTAAATGCTGTTGATGATGACAGTGATGTGTCAAATACGCCTTGTTGCAACCCATCCCACCTTTGCCATCGTCTCATTGGACTTATTCTGATGTGTTTACTTGGGTTTGGTGAGAGCATTTATACCTTAATTCCATGTATCTTTGGTATTCAACCTTTTAGGTGGAATATGTGTTAACTACAATTTTTCTGCTTGTTATAAAGTAAGAATCAGTTTCTTAACATGTTTGATTTTGCGATCGCCCCAATTGTGCAATGATATCCTATTATATCATGAGGTATTTATATGGGAGGGACAAAGGGATACTTGCCGCGGGTGCAGAAATTTTAGGGGCGCACAATTTCAAATAAATAATCTAACGGTTATAATCATTTGGTAATTTTCGGAATTTAATTTTTTATTAAATTAAAGTAGAGAACGCAGTTTATAAAAGAAAATAGTTAATAAACTATTAATTAATCAATAAAATTAAAATAATGGAACAATTTTAACTGAAGTGATTAAATTTAATTAATTAACAGTAATTAAATTATTTAAATAACTAAGTAATAAATAATTAAAGAATAAACTGTTAATTAATTGATAAATCTAATATAATTTTGTTAACGAACAAAATTATGTTAAAATTTGGCCGGAAAATATTGTCGGAGGGAGGTGGACAGGGGTGCTAATCAAGATTTTGCCCCGGACACAAGAGAGATGGTACCGCCACTGATTTTACCCTAATTTTCATCATATGATATTGGGTAGTTCCATACTCTTTGGCTCCCACCCGGTTCTGAAACGTATCACAGCTCTTATTTTTGTGTAGCATCCCACCAGAACTTCACTGACTTTGATGAACCATACCTGAATGAATGATTTTTTTCGTCCATTGTCAAGTAAACAAATTTAAAGAGATGTAGTATAAAAAGGAAGAGAAAAAAAAATAAATAAAAGCACATATACAACTCTAGAAGCAAAAGAAAAGAGGGGTTCTAAACAACCTGAACGACAAACCAGAGACCCCCCTGCGTACGTGCCAGACGAGCACCACCTATTTTTAAACGACAAAATCCTTCCATAAATTCTTATTACTATAATTTATTTTTTCATATTCATAATTTATTGATATATGATAAATAACAACATTTCAAATAATAAAATTACTATCCAAATGGTTTCGACCTCTTTGGCAATTTTGTTACTATGCCTTACAAAATTAGTTCCGCAAATATTGCTAATTTAAGTCACGTGGGAGAATCTTTCTTTGGAGAAAATTTTCGCGGGGGAAGAGAATTTTCCACTGAGGGGAGGCTGGATTTCCCGACGATTAAATCAAAAACAAGTTTTTTTCAACTGGAAGTAAGAAGCAACATTAAAACTTAAAACGAACAGAAAATATTATGAACGAAAAGTTTGCTAAAATTTGGCCTCAAAATTTTGTGGGGGACTGGTGGTAAGAGGCGCTAATCACAAGATTTTGCCCCGGGCACAAGAGAGACTGGTACCGCCTCTGATTTTACCCTAATTTTCATCATATGACATTGGGTAGTTCCATTCTCTTTGACTCTCACCTAGTTCTGAAACACATCACAGCTCTAATTTGTATGTAGCATCCCACCAGAACTTCAGTGACTTTGATGAACCATACCTTAATGAATGATTTTTATTGTCTATTGTCAAGTAAACAAATTTAAAGAGATGTAGTATAAAAAGGAAGAGAAAAAATAAATAAAAGCACATATACAACTCTAGAAGCAAAAGAAAAGAGGGGTTCTAAACAACCTGAACGACAAACTTAATGCCTCACTAGTGGAGTTCGATGGCGCAACAGGTAGTGTGATACGGATCTAATGTGTCCTTGAATCGGTTAATTTTAGTGCTAGCCACTACAAAAGGGTCTGTTATTTTATATTTTTCGAGATACGCGTGTTCCTCATCCACGGAGGGAGACTCAAAAGGTATTTTACATACTTGAAGAACCTTGAACTGATTGTACGTCCACTTGGTGTTAACTTGTTTATTCAATGAATCAGCTGAATTTGCTTCAATGCTGTACTTAAGTAAGATGTCCAGGTCACGTTATGGTCACATTTGTGAATATATTAAAAATTATTTGGTACTACAATGCCAATAATGTAGTGATTAAAGCAAAATTCCTTACCTCCCTCCCCCCAAAAATATCCCACCCCTGAACAAAAATCCTGGATATGGCCTTTTGCAAAGGTAAATCCAATATAAAGTCTCAACACAAAAATCGTATTACAAAATAAAGAGTAACACAATAGATTCTGTTGTTAAAATCAAACAACAAACTTGAGAAGGAGGAAAAGTTTTGATCAAACTCATTTCATACCTTAGACTTTTACTTAAGATTTGTTTTGCTATAGAAAGGAAACAGGGAAACATTTATCTAAAAAATGTTTCTTTCTGCACTGGAATCCTCGATTGCTTGCTTTCAAATTGAAGTTTTAAGTTTTTGTGTCATATTTTTAAATAGTTCACGGAAGGTCACTTCCCCTTGCCATTATTCTCAAGTCATTTTTAAATACTTTCCAAGAGGGAACATCTTTTTTCTTCTTTTTTTGAAAAATACCAAGCAAGTCAAGGATACTAAGAAAAATAGGGACAAACCTTCGAAGATCCGATCTTTAGGAATCATGTACCCTTTTACGGGTAATACCTTTACTTTCTTCACATTCAGGTAAGGCTATGCGTATTGGGTGTTTGAGGAAGAATCAGCCGTGGTATTGACACGAAATTTTACAGGCATAATTTTTTATCTAAAGCAAAAATGTCAAGAAAAAACTTAGAAAAGATTTTTTTCGTTTTTTAGAATATTTGTCAATGAATAAAAGAGTAAAATTAAACAGCCCCTATAAGAAGGGCTGTTGTCAGGAAATGGAATAAACGAATATAAAAATTTGTTTTTACTGTTGAACTGGAAAAATTCAAATCTGTTTAGGCTAAAGATGAAAACCTTTGACAGCCAAAACATTTTATAACTATTTAAGGAGGACTGACAATGTCTTATACGGCCTACGCTTTGACATTAGTCTGAAAAAATGGAACATTTTTCCGTATAGAAGGGAAAGATTTTTTTAGTGTGTTTAGATTTTTTTTTTTTGAGAAAGAGAGAGAGAGAGAATTTATTTAAAAAACACAAAAAATACAAAAAAAGGAAAAAAAGCATTAAAAGCAACAGAAAGAAAAGTATCAGTTTAAAAGCATCGTTTTAAAAGTTGGTCTTTTTAATATTTACTTATCAATTTGATATCGTGAGAGGTTTCGAGAAGTTTTGGGGATCAGAATGTGTTCCCCGAATAGAAAAAAAAAACGAAGTAAAATCTTTAAAGGAAGCTGGCTGGAGAAAGAGGCTCTCAGCTGTAGGAGGGTAAATATGTGATGAGTTTAAATTTGAGTGGGATGACATTGTAAGAAACGATTTAAAATAAATGGAACTTTCTAGGAGCGCGTAAAGAAAAAGACTTCGAATAGATTGGAATGGAGAAGAAATGTGTTTAGCTGTGTTGACCACAGGCGGCTTGGTACTGCAATGACTTGTTAGTAGTAGTAGCAGTTGTTGTTTATTTTCTTTTAAAGGGTCTGTTATTGATCTCCATTTTTAAAACATCTATGCTAGCTTAGTTATGAAAGCTATAACAAAGAAAAAGCTACGAAAGCTCTGATAACTTTTATGGTCCCCCCCCCCTCTTGAAAAAAACAGTTTCTAATGTATAAAAATGCGAAAATGAGAAATGTCCCCATTTAAGTATTCGTAAAGACAAAGGTTCTGGTTGAACCACCCCTCCCAGCCTCGTGAAAAACGTAGGTGTACGAACACCCCTCTTGGCGGTGCTCGTACACATAAATTTGTCCCTTTTAGGGGAACGGTAAGACTCTCCTTTGGGGAGAGGGAAATTGCGAAACCACTTCAAAATTTAGGTCACTGTTTTTCATTTGTTTCAGATAGGGGTCATAGGCAACAATTCTAAGCGGTAATACCCCACCCAACCCCCTGTGTGCAGCTGTAGCCAACTAATATTATTAGTTGATCTAGAGTATTCGAATCTACGGATCCAACCAGAAGTAGCAATTAAAGTCTATTAAGTAGCAATTAAAGCAATTGAATTAAAATACAAATATTCAAGATTCTAAAATCAGTGGATACATATGAAGGTTAAATTGAGGAGAATTGAGGTCATTGGTTTTCCTACCAGGGCTGTTTTTTTCTAGTTTGCATCTTCATGCCTGTATCCACGAAAAGTAGGTGAATGCAACACCGTTGTATGAGCAGTCCCTATGTAGAGAAAGGGGGAAAAAAACCTTTGCATAGGCTGTTGAAGTGTCGGTGGAATGATCCTCAAATAGACTAAACACATGAGTTTGTATTTTGTAGACCTCAGGTTTTCTGTTCTCTTTTTGTGGTAATCCTTGAATATTTCTTACGCAAATTGTCTTTATTTGGCTTAAAGTTTCTATTTGTTCCCATTTATTTCAGCTTGTTTGTTTTCTAGCAAAAACATAGAATGTCTGAGCGCCGTACTTACCCCATAATTAATTATTAAAAAAATTCGCTGTCTCTTTCTGTGTTGGTTCCCCTCCTGGTCCTGAAATGTGTCTTAGAAGTAAATTCTGTAAAAAAAAGAATCAGAAGTAAAAAGCATAAAACGTCTGCGAATCGCAGTTACCCTATAATTACTTATTCAAAAATTTGCTGTCTCTTTCTTTTTTGCCCCCCCTCTCCCCTTGTCCTGGAAAATGCCTTTGAGGTAAATTCTGGCAGACGTTACGTTATATCTTTTCTGTAGCCTAAATGTGTGTATTTTTTTTCAGGTTCTTACTTTTGTTATGATTCTCCTGGTGCTCTTCAGGAATACATAAAAAATGATATGAATATCACAACAACGCAGTTTGCCAATTTATACGCTTGGTATTCATGGCCGAATGTTTTCCTCTGTTTTGTCGGTGGATTTCTTCTTGATAGGTATTCATTTTTAGTCATATTATCGTAACCTATGCGTTAGCATAGATCAAATATGTTCGTGGTAACAAATTGTCTGTAGGCTAAATAGCGACGCGGTTCAATAGTAACCGCAACTCTAAAAAACGAAAGTTCGATACTACTACTACTAACAACTCACTGCAGCATCAAGTCCCCTGAGGCCAACACAGCTACGTACGCACCTCCTCCATCCGAATCTATTCAAAGCCTCCCTCTTTAAACTTTCCCAGGAAGTTTTTATTTCCTTTAAATCTTGCTTTATAACATCCTTCCTCGACAGACGAGGACGACCTGCTTTTCGTTTAGCCCTAGACGGCTGGCCAAAAAAGGACAGTCTTCGGCAATATGTCATCCTTTATCCACAGAACGTTCCCTAGCCATCTTAACCTTTCTTTCATTATGGCCCTAGAAATAGGGATTGAACCACACTTTTCGTACAGTCTACAGTTTGAAATACGGTCAGTCAGATGGGTACCCAGAACAATCCGTAGGCAATTTATCTGGAAAACAGCTAGTAAATCTTCATCCGCTTTTCGGAGTGTTCATGCTTCAGAGCCATATTTGATCACTGTACCTTCCAATATTCTTATCTTGGTTTGCAGACTTGTCTTCCTATTCTTTCAAACTTTTTTATCGGTGAAAAAAGGCCCAGAGCATTGGCAATTCTACTTTTAACATCTTAACTGCTAGCACAGTGGTTACTAATAATACTACCAAGGTAAGTGAAGCTGCCCATCTGATCAATCTTTTTGTTACCCAATGTCACCTTTTCATCTTCACTTGTTCCTAGCCTTAGTGACTTAGTCTTCTTAACATTAAGTCCAGGAGCGTTTTTCCTCCCCATTTGATTCCATGGTCTCTCATTGCCTTTCCTGTGCTCCTTAAGACAATATCTATCAAAATGATCCACATAAATGGGATAGAATACCACCCTGCTTTACTCCTGATTTAATACAAAACCAGCTGCTAACCTCATTTCAAACAGTTCGTGGTAACGAACTGTAGTAAGGAGCGATCCGGCTCAATAGTAACCAAAACTCTAAAAAATTGAATTTTAATATCAATAGCTACATCAAAAGAATCGCATTTTAATGCTGATTTTAAATATATAAGTTTCATCAAGTTTAGTCTTAGCCATCAAAAGTTACGAGCCTGAGAAAATTTGCCTTATTTAGGAAAATAGGGGGAAACACCCCCTAAAAGTCGTAGGATCTTAACGAAAATGACACCATCAGATTCAGCGTATCAGAGAACCCTACTGTAGAAGTTTCAAGCTCCTATCTACAAAAATGTGGAATTTTGCATTTTTTGCCAGAAGACAAATCACGGGTGCGTGTTTATTTTTTTTTTTTTTTTTTTTTTTTTTTTTTTCCAGGGGTCATCGTATCGACCAAGTGGTCCTAGAATGTCGCAAGAGGGCTCATTCTAACAGAAATGAAAAGTTATAGTGCCCTTTTTAAGTGACCAAAAAAATTGGAGGGCATCTAGGCCCCCTCCCACGCTCATTTTTTCCCAAAGTCAACGGATCAAAATTTCGAGATAGCCATTTTGTTTAGCATAGTCGAAAATCATAATAACTATGTTTTTGGGGATGACTTACTCTCCCACAGTCCCTGGGGGAGGGGTTGCAAGTTACAAACTTCAACCAGTGTTTACATATAATAATGGTTATTGGGAAATGTACAGACGTTTTCAGGGGGATATTTTTGGTTTTGGGGGTAGGGTTGAGGGAGGGGGCTATGTGGGAGGATCTTTCCTTGGAGAAATATGCCATGGGGGAAAAAATTCAATGAAAAGGGCGCAGGACGAATCTGATCACGTTAGAAAAAAACGTCAAATTAAGAGCTTAATATACAATGCTGGGTGTTCGGAGCCTCTCTATTATGGAGTATAATTTGAAAATAGCACAACTATACGAGCGATAAAACATATATACCACAACCATAACTCAACTAACGAAAGAACTACTAAGAGATAACACAACTATAAAGCGAAAACAGGTGAAAACTAACGGGAAAATAAACGAACTAAGAGGTGGAAGGGGCCCAGAGAAAAAATATAATCCTTTTTCAATTTTGAGCCTAACTTCCGCAAAGGAGTAATAATGTCAGAAGCCCCGAAATACCGAATTATTTTCTTTTCAAACAGTTCGTGGTAAGGAACTGTAGTAAGGGGCGACCCGGCTCAATAGTAAACGAAACTCTAAAAAAACGGAATTTTGATGCTAAAAGATACAGCAAAAGAATCGAATTTTTACGCTGATTCTAAATATATAAGTTTCAATTAATTTAGTCTTTGTCATCAAAAGTTACGAGCCTGAGAAAATTTGCCCTATTTTGGAAAAAAGGGGGAAACATCCCCTAAAAGTCATAGAATCTTAACGAAAATCACACTATCGCATTCGGTATATCAGAGAACTCTATAACAAAAATTTCAAGCTCCTATCTAAAAAATGTGGAATTTTGTATTTTTTTGCCAGAAGACAAATCACGGGTGCGTGTTTATTTGTTTGTTTGTTTTTTTTTTGTTTTTTTTTTCCCAGGGGTCATCTTATCGACCAAGTGGTCCTAGAATGTTGCGAGAGGACTCATTCTAACGGAAATGAAAAGTTCTAGTGCCCTTTTTAAGTGACCAAAAAAATTGGAGGGCAAATAGGCCCCCTCCCATGCTCATTTTTTTCCAAATGTCAACAGATTAAAATTTTAAGATAGCCATTTTGTTCAGCATAGTCGAAAACCATAATAACTATGTCTTTGGAAATGACTTACTCCCCCACAATCCCTGAGGGAGGGGCTGCAAGTTACAAACTTTGACCAGTGTTTACATATAGTAATGGTTATTGGGAAGTGTACAGACGTTTTCATGGGGATTTTTTGGTTTGGGGGGTGGGGTTGATGGGAGAGGGTTTTGTGGGAGGATCTTTCCTTTGAGGAATATGTCATGGGGGAAGAAAAATTCAATGAAAAGGGTGCAGGATTTTCTAGCATTGCTATAAAAAAAAACAATGAAAAAATAAACATGAAAACGTTTTTTCAAATGAAAGTAAGGAATAGCATTGAAATTTAAAACGAACAGAGATTATTACGCATATGAGGGGTTCTAAAAATACTTTAGCATAAAGAGCGAGGTATTTAGGAGGAGATAAATACCTCGCTCTTTATGCTAAAATATTTTTAGTGATTTCAACTATTTATTCTATGGCCTTTTTGATTCAGGGGTCATTCTTAAAGAATTGGGACAAAACTTACGATTTAGTGTAAAGAGCGAGGTATTAACGAGGGTACAAACCCCTTCGTACACGTAATAAAAATATAAGAATATAAAAGTTTGTTACGTAAGTTAATTCTTAAGTTACGTCTATTTTTTACTAATAAAAACGTTCGTTGAATATTAAAAGTTCTAGTAGCCTTTTTAAGTAACCGAAAAATTGGAGGGCAGCTAGGCCTCCTTCCCCACCCCTTATTTCTCAAAATCGTCTGATCAAAACTAAGAGAAAGCCATTTAGCAAAAAAAAAAAATTAATATACTAATTTCATTTCAATAATTTATGTGCGGAGAGCCAAAATCATACATGCATTAATTCAAAAACGTTCAGAAATTAAATAAAAAAAACTAGTTTTTTTAACTAAAAGTAAGGAGCGACATTAAAACTTAAAACGAACAGAAATTACTCCGTATATGAAATGGGTTGTCCCCTCCGCAGTCCCACGCTCTTTACGCTAAAGTTTTTAATTTTTTTAAAAAGTAGAATTGTGGCAAAGAGTCAAACTTTAGCGTAAAGAGCGTGGGACTGCGGAGGGGACAACCCATTTCATATACGGAGTAATTTCTGTTCGTTTTAAGTTTTAATGTCGCTCCTTACTTTTAGTTAAAAAAACTAGTTTTTTTTATTTAATTCTACCTTAACCGCAGCAGTGTTATTTTCATACATAGCACTAATCACTTTAATGTATTTGTCTGGTATACCATACAAGGATAAGACCTTTACTAAAGCTCTTCTATCAACAGAATTGAAGACTTGCTCATAATCTATAAAACTGAGGACTAAAGGTGTTTGACAACTCAGGCACTTCTCCATTATTAACCTAAGAGTGAAAATTCGGTCCACACATCCTAAAATCAGTAGATATATCAAAAGAAACGGCTTATTATGCTTATTCATTAAGTTTAGCGCTACCCATCAAATGCTCGAGCCTGAGAAAATTTGCCTGATTTTAAAGGTTGGGGGGGGGGGGTGAAATCTCTTAAAAGTCAATGAATCTGAATGAAAATCACACCATCGGATTCAGCTTGTCAGAGAACTCTACAGGAGAGCTTTTAAGCTTTTATGTGGAAAAATGTAGAATTTTGATTTTTTGTCAGAAGGAAGATCCCAGATGCGTATTTTTTCTTTTTTTTTCAGGGGTGATCTTATCGAACCAATAATCCTTAAATGTCGGGAGAGGCATCATTTGAACGGACATTAAAAGTTCTAGTACCCTTTTTAAGTGACCGAAAATATTCAAGGGCAACTAGACCTCCTCCGACGCTCTTTTTTTCTTGAAAATCATCCGATTACAATTTTGAGACAGTCATTTTGTTCAGTATAGCTGAAAGGCCCAATAACTAAGCCTTAGGAGATAACTTCACCCCCACAGCCCTCGGGGAAAGGTCTTTAAGTTATAAATTTTGCACAGTGTTTACGTACGTTTTTTGTTATTGGAAAGTCTGCATACATTTTTCGGGTGGCAGGGGGATTAATTTTCTTCTGGGGGAATTTTCCACGGGGGTGGGTTCGAGGGGGTGAACTTTCCATGGTAAATTTTACACAGGGGTAATTTGCCAGAATTCCTATACGAAATTATTTTTATTTGTCTTACTTTCTCTTTGCCAATTCAATTTTACACGCGGAGATGTTAAGGATAATTGTCCGGGGTAAATTTTCACCGGGGTTGAATTGTCTAGAGGATCTTTCTTTGGGGATTAGGGGATTTTTTCCGTGGAGGTGGAGATGGATTTATCAGCATTATTTAAAAACTATCAGAAATTAAAAAAGTTTTTTTCTACTGAAAGTAATGAGCAACATTAAAACTTAAAACGAACAGAAGTTGTCAGCTATAGGGGATAGGGGGGGGGTCCCCTTCTTGATACCTTGCTATTTACGCTAAAGATTGTTTTTGTTCCGATTATTTAAGAACGACTCCTGAAACACAAGGGCTGTTTAATTAGAACAATAAGAAACCCTTTTAAAAGTACTAATAACTTTAGTGTGAAGAGCGAGGTATTGAGGGGGAGGGGAAACTCCCTCATATAAATACTATTTTCTGTTCGTTTTAAGTTTTAATATTGCTCCTTACTTTTAGTTGAAATTATAAAAGAGCTATGTGACTCCCGTGGATTATATTTTTTTCTCGCTTTATCGTATACAACGGATTGTCATTTATAATAGGGGAGAGCTCATAAATCTCAAATTGAAAACTTTATTCCCCTATATTAGGACCTGAACAAATTGGAGGGTACCCTAACATCTTTTCAAGGGACTATTTGATCCAATGCGCTGCCCAATCAGACATGGCATTGGACGATTATTTGGAGATGACTTAGAATTAGAACCATCAAAAGCTAAAAAGAAGTGTCTCTTGAGGTGACATGATATCTGATTAGTGTAGTCCTGGCGATAAGGATGCCAAATTATGCAAATAGTTCAAATAAAACAAGGGTTCTTAAATCAGTTTTAGCAAACAGATCTAAGATCTATCTAAGAAGGTAGACATGTTACACATCGGTGAAATCAGGGATTTCTAATATGTATGATGGAAGAGTCCGTGTTCCTCCTACAATCTAATTTCTTTCTAGGATTTTTACTCTTATGTTACTCTATAAGAAGGTCCCAGTTAAGGGCTGTTACCCCATTCCTGTCTGTTGTATAGGTTCGTTGTGCTTATTTAGACTCATGGTGATTCTGGGGTTATTTAATTAGCCTCCTTAATGATTAAACATTTAACATTTATTGATCGTAGGATGAGTGGTCTTAAATCTAAACACACAAAATAAATATTGCACATTTTGTATTTCTTTTCCACCAAAATTGGTTTTTAGGTAATGTTTTGTGCTAAAATTCACCAAATATATGTTTCACAAATTAATAATAATAATAATGATAATTTATTGTTACCTTCTGCATCAACACAAATGCACTACAGAGGAGTATAAAAATGAAAAGAAAAACAAAAAGGCACAGAAAAGAAGAACACGCACAATTCTTGACAACTTCAGACACTTTAGAACACTTTTTTATTAAAAATAAAATATCCTCCAATCAGCTACCAAAGGGTTCTCCTTATTAGATTACGTAATTCTAATGAAGTGTTGTGGGAAGTGCGGGTGCTTGAGCTGCCTGTCCCCAGCAGTTTAAGGCCTATAGGCCGGCCGGTACCAATACGGCTCTTCAAACTCACTCCCGCTCCCTTCTTGAAAATCGATAATTCTGTTGCAGCGATCAGCAAATCTACGCGACAGTTCGTTCATTTTCTGACAAATCTCAAAAACACCGTACCGTCGCGAAATATAACTATTACGAGACCAAATGGGGATACTTAGGAAATTTTGGCAAAACCTAAAGAACAGCGGTCGGATCTGCTTTTTCTCAGATGCAGAGAAAAATTTCCAAACAGGTGTCAAAAACAACACATGCGGTGCGAAAAACGCATTATATAGCCGCCCAAGGGTTCTCTTATCAAACTGGCCCTTTACCCTGGCGAGAAGACCATAAGATTTTCTTACTTTCTCTTTCAAAGAAGCAATTATAAGCTGCCTAGTGGATCTGATTGAGGTTCCAAACGTAAAACTTAAATGCCTAAATGAACCAGAAGATGAGATTATGGCGGGACCAACTTGGATTGTTTCATTGGAGGCGATCTCCTTTCCAAAGACAAGAAACTCTGTTTTGGAAGTAGCAACGGAAAAACCGATTTCTTTCAGTCCGGAGCAAACAACATCAACAGCGTTTTGGAGTACCCCAAGTTTTTCAGCCAAGAGAAGAATGTAATCGGCATAAGACTAGTGACTTGTGTCAATATATCGCTCAATTAAGTAAGGTGGAATCCGTGGAGTAACTTCTCTAATAGAGTTATTAAATATTGCCGGACCAAGAACAGAACTTTGCTTAACACCACGGCGCACACGAATACGATTACTAACAGTACCTTGCAAACGAATCTGGATTGAGGAGTTCTGATACCACTGCCACAGGGAGGTGCAAACAGATAAATTAACTCCACTTATAAACTGATGAATGGAGTCAAAAACCTTTGAAATATCAATGGCACAAACGTAGAGGTTACTTTTTGCCTTTTTATGCCTTTCAAGAATCGCTAGGAGAGTTGCATTGGCATTCCGCACGCCAAGACCTTCCCGAAAACTAAATTGGTAGTCGCCATGATCATATTTTGTGTTAATTTCATTATAGATAAACTTCTCAAGAAGCTTATCAATCGTCGAGCATACGTCGCCAATCGTCGCCAGTCGTCGAGCAAATAATGTTCGATTTCTACCACATTTAGTGTTTTGGAGTTTCTGAGCGTGTTGGTCACAAACATGAAGCTATTATTGCAATATAGAAGTTAAAAATCCAGAACAATTAAGCAGTTATTCTACAAATAATCTCTGATTCTCATCTAACTTGACATTTAAAGATTTTCCTTACTTTTGGCTACCAATCCAAGCCGAATATTGTAATGCAGAACTCCAGTGTCAAAGCGCACTAACTACGATTAATAAACTGTTTGATGTTTTCCAAAGTTGGTATTTAAAAATTTTCAGGATTGCTGGTTACAAGTCATGAAACTGATATTGCAATATGTTACTCCAGAACCATTTTGTGGCCATTCGTACCACGACTGCTACTATTTCGTCTCTTTAACAGTGATCGGTGATCATCGGCCGCAATGTCTTGTGCTAAGTGACAGTGTTATTAAATGTTTACATACTATGCGATATTTAGGTTTATTGATTTCGACAGATTTAATAAGTGTTTGTGCTCCGCTTCTTGAACATTTTAGTTCTAAGATTGGAAGCACTTATGGAACGCTCATAAGAGCTTCAACCTTGCTGTGTTGGTTCATTTTTATGGCAAGTTTTCCATCACATATATACCATCTTTTGTGCTTTTTTGTAGGCGGTTTATGAAGAATGATAATAAAATAATTCGCAGTGCTTTTCACAAGCACGCGAAGTTTCTGCTTGGATTTCCAATTTGGGACGTAATTGTGTGATCCCCATGAACATGGGATAGCCTACCCGAGTCTCGATGCATCATTATGGTTGGTTATGGTTGTTGTTTTTCCGTTCGTTTACAGTTTGATTTTGAATGAATCATTGATTTTCGTAAGTAGACTGTTGTTGTTAAGTAATTATATCATATCGTAAAAAATTGAATAAACCTTTTTAAAGATTAAATACAACTTAAATAAATCATTTTAAATACTGTAAATTAGACTATTGCTTTAATGTCGAAGACCTAACGTGGTTGAAGCCATAAAAACGTACATAATATGCAAAACATTTATGCTTAAGCTACGCCATTTCCTTCTCTTGTTTAATATCCACGGATAATCTTTTGAATTCTTTTTAAATGTTGACCGTTTTCTCCCATATGAGTGACCATCAAGCGGGGTAAATAGGGACAAGACCCTTCAATCTTAAAAATATATTTTTCAGTGAAATAAAACTCGATTCGTTAGGTTATTGTTATTGACTTTGTCTTCTGTTTGAAGTCATATTGGGTTATTCGTGACAAGTTGCGTTTTAACAACGCAGGAAGAAGTTGATAGTCGTGAATATAAGACTTGATTCCCCTTGTATGATCGGCTAGTGAAAATTATCGTGAATATCAGCTAAAACAGCAAGTTATTTGAAGACTGACCACACTTCTATTGTCCTAATAAACAGTGGCTTGATTTCGTCAAGTACCTTGGGGCTGGGGAGGGGGTTGGCAAAGTTGGAGCCAATTTTCCCAAATCAAGTTAAAATGATGGTAAAAACTGAAAAATGAGCCATTTGGTACCATGAAATACTATATAGTACTATAAAACCACTGTAAAGTACTATAAAGATATAACAGTACCATAAAGATACTTTATTGTATTACAAAAGTAAATATATACTAAAGAAAATTCATCCGTTTCTGTAGGTTTTTGAATTATGTAGGCTTGTGTTATTTTTGACAAGTTTTTTGAAGAAATTAAATTTCTGCTGGGGGGGGGGCAAACCGAGATGTAGGAGGGGAAGTTTTTCCCCCTGTCCCGTAGCAAATTACGCCCCTGCTAATAAAATTATCATGACATACTGTCATTAAAGGCTAATCGTTCTGCGTAAAAAACCAACCGCTTGATGTCTAGTCTTATTGATCATATCTTTAAGACACCAGTTAATCTTTGATCAATGTTATAGAAGAACCAAATGTCAAGATTAGATCCCCATCAACTCAATACAAATTTCAAGATGGGTGCCCTTAAAGACTGATTAGGGAAAAACAATCAGACGAAACAAAACATTTTTAGTTCTTTGTTTTTATGCTGACCTTGGCTAGGGGGATTATTTTACACACCGTATTATATAAAGAGAAAAAAAAGACGAAATTAATTTGCTTGCTGTTGTATTTAAACTCCTAAGGCGGGTCGTGGGGCTTCCAGTCCTCATCTCTTAAAGTACAGTCTTATGATTTTTATCATGTATTCCTATACTTCGTTTTATCTCCTATTTTCTTGAATCTCGTTGAATTTGCCCCCTTTAATCAATTTATTTCGTACTTTCCTGCTGTGTTTCTCTCCGACTTAATACCATTAAATATTACAGGGTATTTGGTCCGACTTAATACCATTAAATATTACAGGGTATTTGGTAAGCAATGGGGAACTACCATTTTTGCCACTTTTGTCCTAATTGGCCAAATTGTCTTCGCCCTTGGAGGTATTTTTAATACTTTCTGGATTATGGAAGCAGGCAGATTCATTTTTGGGTATGTATTTCTCATTTCTTTTCCTTGCCATTCTTTGCACCTTTGCCATTTTTGCTGTGTTTGTGTCTGTATTTTGTGTTTTATATTTTTAAGTTTCATATTTCTCTGTATTCTTTATTTTATTATTCCGTATTCATATTTGGGCATGTATATCCTTCATTTTTCCTTGCCCATCTTTACATCTTTATCATTTTTGCCTTGTTACTGTCTGTATTTTGTGTTTCTTATTTATAAGTTTCATATTTTTCTGTATCCAGTGTTTCAGTATTCTGTATTTATATTTGAATATGTATTTCATTCTTTTTCCCTTGCCATTCTCAACACCTTTATCATTTCTGCTGTGTTTGTGTCTTAATTCTGTGTTTTTACCGTGGGTAAATTTCCTGTTGGAGCTTTGGCTTAAGGTTCAAGGTTCTTTTAATATAACCAATATATACAAAATATTAGGTAACTCAAGGCTGAGAGTATAGCTCGAATGCAATTGAGCTACCTTTAAGCAACACTAAATATGCACAAAAATTAAAAATAAATAGTTCTCTTAACCAATCTTGGTAGAAATAAATAAAAACAAATCCCGTGCCGTACGATACCATTTCCATCCTCCGCGCACCATTTTGAGACACAATGAAATTTACAACTTAAAACCAAGTGAGTCATAAGACATCTGGAGGCCTTATGAGCGAACCCCGGAGACCAACCCAATGCTTAAAAAAATAATAAACATCCTTAAAAAAACATTTTTTCATATTATTTAGATTTATAACTTTCAATCAGCACTCTTTTCAACTTCCGTCTTATAGCATCTACGCTTACATTAAAATCAATCTCATTTTCAATCTTTCCCAATGTAGAGGAATCAAATACCTCAGGCAAAAACGCGACCTCTCTGTAACTACCTTAAGAGTCCGCAGATTATATTTACCACGGGTTTCAACTTGTGAAGATGAAGGAGAAGAAATAAGACCCATCGATGCAAAATATCTGGGGAGCTTTTCTCGTTCAAGCTTAATCTTAAACATAACACTTAAAAATTGGATACTTTGCCGAACAGGAAGAATATTATGAAGTGAAAAAAGGGTCTCAGTTGTGGATTTTAAGGGGAAGTTTGATGGCGATGGCAGAAAAGGTTTAAGGATACGAGCTGCTTTATTTTGGATAATCTGTAAAGGGTTAACATTACTTTTAAAAGTGTTCAAAAAAAATAATAGATGCATAATCAAAATGGGATTGCACAAGGGAAAAGTAAAGGGATTTTAGAGCGCAATATGGAAGAAGGTTTTAAAGTCTGCACATTATACCAACTCCACGGGCAGACTTTGCTCTAACCTGATTAATTTGCTCTTTCCATGACAAATTCTCATCAAACACAACTCCCAAATATCTTATCGATACAACCCTTTCAATAACAGACTCAGGTTCATTCGCAGAAAGGGAAACTGATTCTATATCTGGAAACTTGTGACCAGTGTTTCCACTTTCTCATTTTTTAAATCCCTAATAAGGAGCTGAAAAATCCCTAGAAATCCCCATCTTCAATTCAAAAATTCCTAAAAATCTCCCATTTTCTAATTACTCCCTGAACCACTTCTCCCTATCTCATTTTACCCGTACCACTGAAAGGTAACATATTTTGGCTTCTTAGATTGAAGTCTAGCTATCACTACCATAATAGAATGTCTTGTCATGCCGTTTAAAGTGCTTTTTAATCATGAGCCAAATACAAATAGCTTCAAATATACTTCAAATAATATTAAGCAAATAGAAAAGAAAATGTAATACTGTAATGTAGATTAAAGTACAAGATGTTTAATACTGTTCAATCGTAACTTGTAAAACGTAATCAGACCCTATCTTCCCCTGATGTGTCTTCAACATTTTTTGTATGGTGGCTGAAGCTTTCACCGTTCTCATGTGGTGAAGTTACTGATCATCTTCACATTCCACACTTTCTTGAGCCTTTTCATTCCATATTTTGTTTTTAGAATCCCTTGCAAAGTTTATGTTTTCAATTTATTCTGACGGTCAGTTTTTACTACTTTTACAGCGCTGAAAAACCTCTCGACATAGACATTTGAAAATGGAACAGTGGAAATAAATAATACTGTCGGTTTCAAGTTAGGATACAAATTCTGTTCCGGCAGCATTTTTTTTTCACCAAGACCAAACACCAGCAGGTCACGACATCCATTGTTTTGACGTTTTCAACATCGATGAGGATCTGCCTCCTCCACTCCTGCTCGGTTTTGGTTCCGTCCCATGGGATCTGTCTATACTTCCTAACAAAAGGTAGCAGAGAGGTAGGCTGAAGTGATTGGGCTGACACTGGGTCAACCATTTCAGCATATTTGTAAATGTCGTCTTCGAAATGGAACCTTTTCTGTATCTGGCCTACTGCTTTGGCATGGAGCGCCTGTGCAGCTTTGAGAACTACTTCGATTGAGTCAGGGAAGACGGCGGTATCTGACCTTGACGTACAGAGGGAATCTTGTCCGTTCAGACCCAAGTAAACGCTTTCAAGGGAAAGTTAAAACTTCCGATTGTTCACATCGATTTCTAAAGCACTAGTTGATTCCACATAGTCCTTCTGCAGGAAGTTCAATGCTGAGACCAATGTTTTAAGCTTTGTTTATACCCCAAAACTAGAAATATTTTGGTTTCAAGAGCTCAAATTGTGCTTAAATTTGAATTTGCGACAGAAGTGATTGTTATATTTGTAAAGAACGTAAAAAAGACATCGAGTGGTACTTTTATTGTAAGTCAAAAAAAAAAAAAAAAAAGAACAACGAAAAATTTACCAATTATAGTATGAAGGTTCATGATTTTCCCCTGGGTACGTAGGCTTGCCAAAAATACATAATCCATTTATTCCTACATGTGCCATTGTTTTTAAAAAATGGCTGTCAGTTTGTTTGTCTGTTAAAAACTAGGGTAATGAAACGGTAAGAAAGGTGTTCGAATAGTTATAGCCTACCTCCTTAAAGCTGCGAGCATTACCACCTTAAAAGAAAGGAGGGAAAAAATTTGCCTGCTTTTCGCTAAATCAGTCATTTCCAATCCCCGTACTGAGGACTTACTCCCTGATTTTCACAATCCCATTAGACTCCGACTCCCCCGGTCAGCGTCCTTAGCAATCCCAACTTACTCTCCGATCCATGCTGTTACAGAAAGGTTTCGCAAAAGTTTTCTACCCTTTATTCTGGAGCACCTTAATAATAATTCGTGATTAATTGCCAAATTCCCCTTTTCCTCTATTGCCGTTTTTATTCTTTTTTTTATTTACTGCAATGTTTTTGTAATTTAATTGTTAAGTCTACTGATTTGCCCTTTATCTTTGATGATTTTGCTTTTTTAATCCCTTTTAATTTTAAGTGTTTGACTTAATGTACTATTTTTTTTTTCTTAGCTTTTAGTGACATATAAAGCGAATTCGGCTCTTTAGAGCTTGTGATAGCCTTTTGCAAATAAATATTATCTTATCTTATCTTACCTCTATTATTCATTTCAGTACTTATAAAGCTGGCTACAAGTTCGAGTTCAAGTTTTTTTTATTTTGCACAAAAATCGTAAACATCATACAAGTACTGTGGAGAAAAAGAATCGTACATGCAATGCTTGTCAAAAAAATTTACTACAGTAAGAACAAGTAAAAAAATGACTGGCTATCTACCAAATAATCTTATGAAAAAACAACCCAAAAATGACAAACCATATGACTCCATTAATCGAGAACAGTCCAAGCTGAAATTATTGTTTGAAGCTCACATCAGCATGGAACTGTTTCAAACAGTTGTTTGTTGCTAGTTTGTTACTTAGGACTCCTGTACATCTCAAAATCTGTGTGGTGTTAAAATTTTTTTAAGCAACTGAAGAAGTTCTTCTCTGTGATTCCAAGTTCAATTCGCAAGGAAACAGATCCTAAATTGAATTATCCTGCTTTTCTGATCAAGAAGATGAAGATGATGAACAAAATAAAGGAAAACCCCCCAAAATTTCCCTAAAAGTCCATGGGAGAGGAAAATCCCCAAATCCCTGAGAAAAAATTCTCGCCCCTAGAAGACCTAAACAATCCCCATTTTAGGGGGTAAATCCCCATAGTGGAAACACCGCTTGTGACCCGTTCTGCTGTAAACAATAAACTTCGTCTTCTTTCTGTTCAGAAGTAAAAGTAGACAATCTGTCATATGTGGATGTTAAATTGACCACTAGCTCTTCACGAGATTTACCTGAAACGGTTGCTGCAGTGTCGTCAGCAAACTGAGTGTCTATAGAAGAAACTCCAGTAGCTGAGCACAAATCATTAATGTAAACTAGGAAAAGAAGAGGTCCTAATACGGATCCCTGGGGAACACCAACACTATCTGACTGCTGTAAAGAATCAGATCTAACATCATTATATATAAGTATCTGCTGCCTCCCTTGAAGATACGATTCAAGTAACCTAAGGCAATTACCGTGAATACCGGCATTCAAAAGCTTATACAAAAGAATTTGATGAGAAATGGAATCAAAAGCTTTCTGTATGTCTAAAAATATAGTTGCCGGCGTTTCGCCACGGTCAAGACAATCACTAATATGTTGGACAATAATAGCCATAGGATTATCAGTGCAGTGCTCTTTTCTAAACCCAAACTGAAGTTTTTAGAAATGTAATCAAATTTCTCAAAAAAAGAATAAATTCTGTTATACAGTGCTCGCTCTACAACCTTCCAAAAAGCAGAGAGTATCGATATAGGACGATAATTAGCAGGAAGCCTCGGGTCATCACCTTTATGTAGGCCACAATTCTTGCTGATTTAAATGTTGAAGGATAGACACCAGTTACAAATATAAGATTAATAATGTGGCATAACACCGGTGATATAACTGGGAATATTTCTTTGACCAAATAGTCGAAGATCCATCAAGGGCTTCAGATGAACCGTTCTTCATTTTAGATATGATGTGTTTTAGTTCAATTTCAGTGACTGGGGAAAGGAACATGCTTTTATCAGAGGGAGGGCGCATGTGATCTTTAAATAAATCATTATTATTATTATTTGGAGAAACATGAGATGCATTAGCTGTTTTTCACCGATGCTTACAAAATGAGCATTGAGCAAGTTCACTATTTCCTGCTCATCGGAAGAAAAAGTACCATTACCACGTAACATTTCATTCGGAAATGAAGATTTCTGAGACTTTCCCAACAGAGTTAATAAGTCTCCAAGTGTGTTTTTGATCCCCACGAGCTTCTACAAATGATTTTTCATAGTATCTAGCTTTTGCTTTCCGAATTAACTGTGTCAGGACATTTTTATCCTTTTTAAACTCTTCTTTATTTTTAGTAGATGGGAGTGACATAGATATTTTAAATAGCTTATTTTTTATTGAAATAGAGTGTAGAAGCCCGCGTGAGATCCATGGTTTTTTAGGGAGTGTATATTCAGTATCAATTCAGAATTCAAAGTGTCAACATCTAAATTGGATATTGCATGGACATTATTAATTCAGTAAGTTTTATGTAAAGAAACTCAAAATTTCGCAATAGGGATTATAGTGACGCATAATCCCTACTATGCTTATTGACCTACATAAAGGATTTTATTGCATTATAAGCTTAATGGAGCGTTAAAGGCGATTTTTTTTTTTTTGCCTTGCTTATTTAACCCCAGACCTAAGGAGTGAGAAATGTCAATATTTATTTGTCCTGTTTGTGGTCGATCTTGTGACAAGGGGATTACCCTGCAATCCACAAAATGTCTCCCGATGTTTCACCCACAGTGTGCTGGCATTTCCTCAATTGAGCGTAAAGAAAAACCGAATTGGATTTGCTTAATCTGTTCAAATAACGATGAAGTACATGAATCTTGCATCTCTAATAATAATCCCTGTATATCCCCGATAATCAGGAGTCAAAAATCCATTCCCGCTAATACTAATTCTGTAGCTGGAAATTCATGCAGTCGAAGCGTGGACCTGTCAATCCAGTCTATTTCAAGACCAAATAACCATTCCACTGAAGTAATTGCAAGTGACAATATATCTGATGTCACAAGCCAGCCAGTCAATGCATGCGATTTTGATAAGACTTTTGTGTCAGAGACAGGAACTTCACCTGTCGTAGTTAATTCGATATTATTCTTCACTCTTGATTTGTTGAAAGCAGGAATAAGTGTTGATGAAATATCTAACGCAATGGCAGGATTCTATCGTTTAGAGGAGTTGAATGTAGCAAAGACGCTGCTCGCATGTCTGTTTCATAAAGCTGGTAGATTGCAAGAAAGGAGAGGAAAAACAGCTGAAAAGACTACTGCCTCGGACATAATGCGTGTTATCATAGAACTTGATTCGAAACAGTTCATATGGCCTGTAATCGTCCCACGGAGCTTTAATGAATGTCCAGTATTAAAGCCTGACATCAGCGTCCAGCTTGATAAACTTGTTTATGACTATTCCCGAAAGCTTGAAAAAACACTGTCTTCTATTGAGCGTATCGAATCTAATTTAGAGAAAAAAATAACGCCTGGCAATGATCTTCATCTCAATCCCCCCACTGTGCCCCACCATGAATGCCGCTCTCCCACTAAAGACTGTCCCATTAGAGACCATAGTGATAAAAAACTCACCCGGTCTGTAGCAAAGACGCTGCTCGCATGTCTGTGTCGTAAAATTGGTAGATTGCAAGAAAGGGGAGGAAAAACAGCTGAAAAGACTACTGCCTCGGACATAATGCGTGTTATTATAGAACTTGATTTGAAACAGTTCATATGGCCTGTAATCGTCCCACGGAGCTTTAATGAATGTCCAGTATTAAAGCCTGACATCAGCGTCCGGCTTGATAAACTTGTTTATGACTATTCCCGAAAGCTTGAAAAAACACTTTCTTCTATTGAGCGTATCGAATCTAATTTAGAGAAAAAAATAACGCCTGGCAATGATCTTGATCTCAATCCCCTCACTGTGCCCCACCATGAATGGCCGCCTCTCCCACTAAAGACTGTCCCATTAGAGACCTTAGTGATAGAAAACCCACCCGCTCTCCTACTGAAGGATCCTGTCTGCCGCAAGAAAGAATTTGATAAGACAGGGTGTGCAAATATTCGTTATGTTAAAGCGACTAAGGATAGTGTTATGGTATCGGTACCATGTCAAGATGCATCGAAGCTCAGTTGTGATCTAAAGGTTAATTTTCCTGAAAGCGTAACTTCCAAGCCTTGGCGATTTTTTGGAATTATCGGGAGTGTGGACATTGATTTTGATGTTAGTGCCTACGCATTGGACTTTCAGGTTATAATCGAGTTTAATCGGCTAGGAAAATCGCAAACTGTAAGAGTTATTTTTCAAACAGAAGAATACCTGCATTTTTACATCACACATGGCATCAAATTTGGTTCTGAGCTTTTCCGAGTGGAACGTGATCGTATTCAGTCTAGGCGTTGTTTTGAATGTCAAAGTTTTAACCATGTTCAAAATCAATGTAAATCTGAATGTTTCAAATGTGCCCGATGTAGCGGTAATCACCTTTCGACTAAAGACTCCCCATGTAAAGCGCCAGTTAAATGCGCCAGTTGTGGCTCGAATGATCATCCAGTTTACAGCTTTAGGTGTCCGATTTTAAAGAAATTTTGTAAATGAATGTATTACTTCGTATTACGTCCTTTAATTCAAATGGTGTGTTAGGGAAATTACCTGTACTTCATAGTTTTTGGATGAAAAATCATCGTTATTATGTCTTCAGGAACACCACCTCCTTGATCATTCGTTGAATCTGCTTTCTAGTTTGTCTACTCAGCATGATATTTTTGCTGCTCCCGCTACACCGACTGGTGGACGTCCCTCCGGTGGTTTAGCTACTATTTTACCCAAGTCTCTTAATGCAACTATTCTAGCAATTTATACAAATTTTTTAGCTTGTAGTTTTTCAAACGTAGTTTTAATTAATTGTTATTTTCTGACTGATTACCATGATGATATTTCATTTGATGCGTTTACTCAATGCTGTTTTAATCTTAGTCGTTTTGTCTCTAGTTTACAGTCAAATTTGCGTACTTATATTTTAGGTGATTTTAACTGTGATCCAAACATAGCAAATGAAAGGGGTACAATTTTATCATCTTGTCTTCCTAATTTTTCTGTTTTACCGAAGTCCCAGGATTTTACTTATATTCATTGGAGTGGTAGTACAACTAATATTGATCATGTTCTTTCTTCTAACCCAAGTGATCCTTGGCCTGTGGTTACTGTAATCGAAGATTTCTCCGTTAGTGACCACATGCCGCTTCAGTTCCTTATACCCCCTTTGGCTTCTCGTCCTTCCCCAGTTCGTTTTTCTGGTAATAAGCTTCCTAAATTTTTTGATCGGGTTGATTGGAATCCAAATTTTCGACCGCTTTACCAAGAAAGAGTTGGGACTTTAATTGATAAAGTTTATATCCCTGATAGTTTGGATTCAATGGACAGTAATCCTTCTTTGACTATTAATTGTCTTTATTTTGAATTAATCCATTGCTTAAAGTATGGTGCTGCGGCAGTTTTTCCTACTAATAGGATAAGGTTGGGCGCGCAGAAACCTTTTTGGAGCCTCAATCCTTTTTTGGTAAATTCTAATAAGGCGGCTAAACAAGCGTATTGGGAATGGCGGGCGCTTTGTAAGCCTAGAGACTCGCATCCAGTTTTTTTTTGTTAATGAAAAAGAGAAAGGCCGAATTCCAAGCGGAGCTCCGTCGTCATAATAACCTGGTCATAGAAGAAGCTTCTTCAAACATTGATAACGACAAGGACAAGAATCTCCTTTGGAATGTTCTCTGAGGCAATAGGCGGATTAACATGCCTGATACTAATTCCACACCATCGCTAAAAGAGTGGGAAAATTATTTTTCTAAGTTGTCGACTTCGTACGATTCTAACAGTGTTGTGTTGCAATTAGATGAAAGGTTTAAGACTTTTTCAACTGATTACAGGATTTCTGAGGATATGTTACGTGGAGCAATCAAAACGTTAAAGGCGCAGTCGGCTAAGGATCATGATGGCTTATTTGCTAATCACCTCAAACTTGCTCCTTCTTCTTTTCTTATTACTCTACTGGCATTTTTCAACCTTTTACTTACTACTGGTTTAGTACCATCGTCATTCTATATTGGCATAGTTACGCCTATTCCTAAGAGCGGGAAAAAAGACTTGTCATCTTGTAGTTCCTGGAACCCAATTACTAGGGGTTCTATGATTGGGAAAGTGTTTGAGTTGTGTTTGAAGGTTCTTCTTGAAATTATTGACACTGGTTCTTATCAAGTTGGTTTCAAGAGAGGTATGGGATGTGACCACGCCCATGCATCTTTCAGCAAAGCTATTGAACAAGCGAGAATCTCTGGTCAACCGCTATACGCCCTCTTGATTGATATCAAAGGGGCCTTTGATAACATTTCTCATGCATCTGCTCTGCTCACTTTAATCCTTGCTGGATTGCCCCTAGCTGTCATACGAGTCCTTCGCTCTTGATATTCTGGTTTAAAGATCCGTATCTGTCCGAGTTCGTCTTCATCTCATTCCAAATTAATTCAAGTGGGTAGAGGAATTAGACAAGGTGGAATTATTTCTCCTTATATATTCAATTCTTGTTTAGCTACTGCCCTTAATTCTCTTTCCTGCTCTTTTGTTTCATTATCTCGAAATCTATCTTACATTGCATATGCTGATGACATTATCCTTCTAAGCCGGTCCAAGTCTAGTTTTGTTTCTAATTTTAATATTTTAATTAATTGTTTAAAAGGTTTGGGCCTTTCTATCAGTTATGAAAAATGTCAATTTTTTGTTGTAAATTGTTTAGAGGATAATGTCAGGGCGACTCTTGATTGCGGCAATGGTGTTTTTTTTCACTCGTCGCCAATAGTCACTTATTTGGGATTACCTTATGCTGCTTCGAAAAGAGATTTTAAACCAGTCCTGGTTCAGCATGTTCAGATGAAACTATGCAAGGCATTTGGTCTTTTAATTCGTTTTCGGGGTCTTTACCGTCGGAACGTCCTTGGTCGTATGTATAGTGCTGTTGCTCTGCCTCACGTATTGTTCCCGTCCCTCCTCTTCTGAAATTTCAGACCTTCTGATCTTTCGCCCTGTAAAGTTTCTTATTTTAAATTTTGTAAATTTTTACTTGGTTTCCCCCTTTCTTTTAGTAACTCTGAGATTGTTTTAAAGCTTAATGTGAAGGATCCTGTAGTCTGTAAAAAGAAAAAATATAAAACATTTGAAGATAAGGCGAAAATTAACCTTTTAGGCCACAATTTATTTCCGTTTTTTAAGTAACAGTTCTGGCTCTTCATGATTTATAGGCTAAACTATTTAGCAAGTGTTTTTGTATCTTTTTTTTAAGTATTTTATCAATATTTGATAGGTTTTGATTGTAAGTGTTATCATCTGTTTTTTCTTTATATTATATTGTAGCGCGCTCCTCATTTTTGAGGGAAATAAATAAACTAAAATGAAATGAGAGTAGCCGTATCTTCCGTAACCCGGGTCGCAGACCTACATGATGGTAAAAGTGATTTTGACAGTTTCATGCGCAGAAACTCAAGCGATTTTTCGTGCAAATGATTATAAATTCCCGGTGTATTTGTCTGAGCTAACAATAAATTAATATTAAAACCACCCATTACCAGAACTTGCTCAGAATTCAAATTAGTCACATCTGGCTAGCTAAATGATCATCATAAACACCTTTAAACATTCGTTTAAACATTGTGTTTAAACCTTTAAACACATTTAAACATTCGTTAATATTAAAACCACCCATTACCAGAACTTGCTCAGAATTCAAATTAGTCACATCTGGCTAGCTAAATGATCATCATAAACACCTTTAGCAAAAGGAGAAAAACATAATAAATATTTTTTAGATGAAGCTGATCACCGAGGCGGCTCCCCAATCTTCCCTCAGACTCCCCATTACTCACGTGTTATATATAAATTTCATCTTTACCTTATGTCCCAGGCAGGTACGACGGAAAAATGGAAATGACATCGCACCACTAATCAGGCAAATCGGGTAAAAAAGTGGCAGAGAAAAAAACACGACCTCGAAACCTGATTTTTTTTTTTTTTCACTAGACCTACCAACACTAGAAAACTAAAAAAAAGATTATACGCAAAAAACGAGGTTGTAGAACCCAACATGTACACAACACTGTGACAGAAGTGGCAAGAAAATCAATCAGAATTTCCATCACAATACTAATAATAATCACAAAGGGACAGCAAAAACTAGCCCATCACTCTTTTCCAGGGTGACGAGGCCGTGGATTTGGATTCAAGCCAAAGCTTCGAGCCCTTCTGTTTAACACGCTTAAACTTTGCGGAATCTGATTCACATAAATCCTTTGCTTTCGCAAGAAGTTCATTTCGAATAGCGTTTAGCTTGGGGGGAAGATCCGTGCACACACGAATGCCACTCCCCTTCAATTTACGAACTGAGTTGAGAATCCTCTGAATATTCTGTTCGTTTACAACCGAGATAAATACAGGTGCCGGACTAGGCCTTCGATTAGTAACGTTAACGTGGCCTGACAGACGAGACGGAGCATTGGAACCATCACGGTAGCACTTCGTAAGCTGAATGGGGTCTTTATCCCCATTGTAACAGATAAAAGATTTTTCTCATTTTCTTCAACTGTTTGAGACGGCCGCTCAGTAGGCATGCCATGAATTAACAAATTCAATTTGCGGTCCTTGACATCACTTTTCAGTACCTGATTCTCCAGTTGATCACACCTTAATTTTTGATCCTCCAACTCCTTTTCCAGTTGCCCAATTTTTATATCTCGATTGGAGGCTTATCTCGATGGCTTATTAGTTAGAGGCTGACAAGATGTGATTCAAACTGTTTTTACTTCTAAGCGATTTTAGGAGTTGAAGTGGATTGTGTTGGCGGAAGTCTATGTATAACTAAGTAAGGTCTGAAAGGGTAACCAGTCCACCTAGATTCACTTACTCCTAAAATCTTGTATTTGGTTACACCTCAAAATTTATGAGGGGCGGGACAATTTTTTTTCATGAAAATAAAAAAAAGGTATTTTTCAAAATTGTCGCTGGTGTCCCAGTTATTATACTGTCTCAGCTAAAGTAAAAAGAACATAATTTCTATATTCGTTGGTGGGGGGGACTGGAGTTTCAAATGGCCAATTTTTTTTTAATAAAAAGTAAATATTTCGATTATACCACCGACAACCAATTTTCACAGATCGGGGGATAAGCCGAGGATACCAATTCGGGAAAATATGGGGAGGAAACCAGAATTTTGTTGCATTCTTTTCATAAAGATGCGAAGAGGTATTTTCCAAAATTTCATGGGTGATTTTTGCTTTGAAAAAAAAAAAAAAACACCAATCTAAAGGCATTTTTCAGCATCTAGGGGAGTAATTCCGCCTCCTTCCTATAGGTGTCTCTGTATAGAACACTAGAAACAAAGTGACTTTTAATTGCACTGATAGTGTTGTAGCAACTAAATTAATCTTTTACCGATTTTTGGACTGATTTAGTGATTTTCTTTACGAATCTAGTGATGACGAAACTGGATTATTGTGCCATTTAAAGTAATATTTTCAGTAGAAATTGATATCAAATATTTGAATTATAACAGAAAAAGCGTAATCTGATTGTCTCTTTGAGTTTAAAAAGATAATATAAAAGTTAAAAAATATAATTTATATTGAAATAAGTTGAATTTACTTGTCTACATAATGTACATACAGATATTTATATACAAGCATTACATTTTTAGGACTTTTACAGTCAATTTTGTTCGCCTGTAAAAGCAGATGAAAAAGCGAAACGTTTGTGCATTGCAAATGTTTTGATTTCAACTTCCACTAATCTGGTTTTTAAACCAGATTAGTGGTTTAAACCAGTGTCTGTATTTCTTCTTTTTTTGGGTTTCCTAGTAATACTATAGCTGTGAATACAAATTCATCGTGATACAAAGCCATTTAACGCCAAAAATAGGCAAACACGTCGGAGTTCCATGCCTTGAGAAACCTCAATGATCGTCGATTCATAGGGGCGTAATTTGCTAAGGAGTAGGGGGAAATGGCTCCTTAAGACCTAAGTTTGCCCCCCCCCTACACGTCAGTTTGCCCCCAGCTGAAATTCAGTTTCTGCAAAAAATGTTGTCAAAACTAAGATAAGCTTGCATACTTTAAGTATTTAGAGAAACAGGTCAGTCCTCTTAAGTATATCTTTGCCTTTATGGTAATATATGGATCACTTTTCAGTTTTCACCGTCATTTTCATTTGATTTGGGAAAATTAGCTTCAACTTTGCCCCCCCCCCTCGAGAATTCTGACGAAATTACGCCTCTGCCGACCCATAAGGCTAGTTAGCTTATTGTATTGTAAAGTATGATTTTTTTAATACTATTTATAGTCATGAAATATTAACCAAATTGCAGTTGTTTTTACTTCTTCTTTTTTACAATTCAACCCCATCCCCACTTTGCGTTCCTACATTATAGATACCAATCACTCAAGAGTAATTTTACTTAGCTGTCCTGACACTAATACCAGTAATATTGCATTCATTAATAGTAATCGCGTGTCAGCATGTAAAATAATTGGTTATCTATTTTGCAATTCCATTCTGATGAGTCTCTAGTCCCTCGCAAGAATTCAGTTTTTCGGCAAAAAATCATGTTTTTTATTGTTTCTCTTGAATTTGAACATAAAACCTATTTTTAGCTTACAATTAATATTTAGGAACAATTGAAAAATACTATAGGATTTTTTTTAATCTCCCGTTGCTTATGGACTAGTTACAGCATATTAATGAAAAAGAAAGAATAGTTTTTGGCAATTTTTGTATATTTTTGAGATGGAAGTTTATAAATATGATATGATGATAATTCTCTTCAATAGTTCTGGTGCATGATTTGACAGCTTTTGCTGGGAAACTAGCTGGGCTGCCAAATTGACACATTTTGTGTCAAAATTACACAATTTGACTTTACGTGTCACAATGACACATTCAGTCGAAATCATGGCACAATCGACGAAAATGACGCATTTTTCAACAAAAAATGACACATTTTTGTCATCCAAGTCTTGTTTTTTAAATGGTAATAAAAGAAAAGTAAAATTTCAATTTTCAACCTCCAGAAAAGTACAAATTAATGGAAGGGGATAGCGCCACCTTACGGTGGCAGTAATACACAAACAGTGTGGAATACAGGACAGATGCCATCACCATATTTAAAATTTAAACCTCGCGAAGAAAACAGCCACAGGCGGAAATTTCAAATCAAAATGCACCCTGAATATCTGAACTTAATTGGTTTCTTGATTGAGCATGTGATTTAGCCAACTGGTACGTACTTAATAGTAAAAAGTAAACTGCGTGCAGTTTACCAAAGCTGTATGCACAAGGAGCAACTCCCATTTTTAGGAGTACAGGAGGGGTATCCAACCTCAGACAAGATTACAAATTTCCAGAGATGTCTTTCCTTCAGAATGATCCATCTGGCTTAAAAAGGCACCAACTGGTTGAATTGCTTACATATTGAGTAAATAAAAAGCTTAGCCAATAAAGCCGATTACGTATAGAGCCGATTACGACGTCATACGAAAAGTCTATTTTCAATTTACTGCCGGAATTGATTGTCCCTAAAACTCTTATAAATGTAAACTTGCCTCGTTGGCCGCCCAGACACAAATTCATAGTTTGTGACATTAATTTAATCGAATGTTTCTATTTCTTTCATGACGTCATAAAAAGGTCATGATCCCAAGATAATAGGATAAGGTTAAGTTTACTCCTTTTTGAACTGATTTGGAAAAGATTATATATTCAAAAGTCTAAATAAAGATTTGACAATTAAATATGATACCACTTGTAGCAAAAAAATATAACACATTTTGTGACACATTATGAAATCTGAGATGACACAAAAAGCACATTTTCGGATAAATATGACACACTCCTTAAAAAAAATTTGGCATCCCTGGAAACTGGTGACCCCTCTCATCCTCTATCTCAAGATCGGGGATAGTGGTTAAGTCTTATTCCAGATGGGGTAGATTGATTCTTGCATATATCGGAAGTTAGTCGGCCAGGAACCTTGTGGTTGCCACTGTTGGTTGCTGAGATGAAATAAATGTAGTCTAAGTGGACGTGGGAATGAAGACCATTTGGAAACTTGTACTGATGTCAGTGTCTGCTGAAGCTGAAATGAGGTCATTTTACTGAAGTTTTGCGCAATTATTAGTCTTAAAATACTATTGGCATATCAAGTAACTTACACATAGTGTAAGTCGAAAGTTAATAAGAGATTTGCACACAAACAAAAGTAACAACTCTTCTAAGTAAGCCGTATGGAATATTGACAATTGCATCACTGAAAGCGAAAAATATAGAGAGGCAAATTCTCCTTTACACACTCGGTTTATTGCATGCATACCATGATCTTATTGAAAAAGAATGTTATGTAAGCTTAAAATAATATCTAGTAACAAACAAGAAGTTCACCTCTGCACTGTTTTGTTCCAAGCTTTTTGCATATCACTGGGAAATTTACCGGATAAATAAGTTCCAGGGGCAATAATTGGTAATAGATACGTCCCGCTAATTGGATGTTTTTTTTTCTAGCAGTGAGAGAACTATCTTTATTCCATTTTCTTACTTTCATTAAAGTGCTACTCAATTTATGACGGAACAAGTAGAGGGGTGATAATTTTGTTCGTTCTAATTTCAACTTAATTATTATGTATTATTAAGCATTCAATATTTATTCATTATGTTGGAAACTTTGAGTTGAAGAAAATCAGACTAAAACTACAATTACAGGAAGTTTTATTGTTACTCAAGGTTAAAACTTAATGTCAAAAGGGATTAAGAAATGTCAAAGATTTCATCCAGTACCTCATGGATCCCCACTTCTTCGATGTCATCAGATTTGTTGTTTTCCTCGAACTTGTACATTGAATTATTAGACATCTGCAATTTGGATTTTGATGAAATAAAGGTTTGACAACATATTCCGTCCCCAGAAAATCATCTACTAATAACTAAGATGGACCAAAGCATCTGAAAACCCAAACTGTTACTAGCTTTTACTTTGACTCAATTTTTTTTACTTCAGTTATTTTGACTCGATCAACCTAACTGTTTCTAGCTTTTATTTCGACTCAATTCATGGCACTGAACACGCGCTTTACGAAAGCGAAATTATGAATTGTCTATCACACGCTTTATGAATGCGCTTGACACTGGAAGAGCAAGGAGGTTAAGTACAGTAGGAGCAAGCTCTCTAAATGGAAACTCACCGGCTGTATTTGTGTAGTATTATGCAGCGACCCAGAGTTGTTCAGTTGACAAGGAAGTGTCTTTAACTGAAACCGTAAACCAATCTACACACAGGAGCCTTCGCCATTGATCTTCAAATATTTCTATTTTTCTTAAATTCCCAGTCGAGTCACCGACCAAGAAAAAGATACGTACTTGGTCGAAGTTACATCTACTTTGGCTAAGACAGTTTTCTAGGGAGAACAGATACATTGATGAAAGCAGGGTAAAATGGGATGGAAACCTTTTTTAACCTCCTCACAGAGTTTCTTAACAGAATCATAGCATCCTCTTCTAAGCTCATCCTTCTATTCTCTACCAACCTGGGAGTTGTTACGCATTTGACAAAAATTTGCCAAAATATTGGCATTTTCGAAAATTTGTAAGTTCTCTTCTGTGAATGCTATCTCAAGCAGTTCAGACACGGACATATACTCTTAACTTCCAACTATCCTGCGTAAGTGTCGCAAGAAATGCGTCTAAGTCTCTAAAAAGCTTTACAAGGGCTGCTGAAGTTTTCTGAACCATCAAGTACATGTGAATGAATTCTTTTATGATATATAATGGAAAGGTCAGAGACAAGCAATTGGTATCATATCCATACATCATAGCTAGTGTTTTGGCTGTAAAACATCGTTCGTCAAGGCATCTCATTTGAAATGAGATTTCATACATAAAAAATGTAAAGATCATATCCATTTCAATTGCAAGTGTAGCTCACAAGATGGCTGCAGTACATAACCAGATGATTTGACTTTTACTACCACAAGCACTAAATTCCAGTGAACCAAAAAACAATTAACGTATAAGATTTAAAGCAAAATACTTTTTAGGGCTATTTATCTTTTTATTGCCCAAGCTTTTAGGTATATTTAGGCCTACTCAAAAACGAAATTGTAAGTTACCAAAATAATTGCTCTGGATAGTTGAACATTAAACTAACTATGCTAGATGGCCTCTAAATAAAAATAAAAAAAATGATAAATGGTGGAAAGACGGCTTGACTCGCTATATACCACGTCCCAGTCCCAATATATACCACTATTCCCTACAAAATATCACAAAAATTACAGTTAATTAAATTCTGTTTACTTACTTTAATTTTCGAGGAATGGTGATGAAGGTATCGGAAAAATTAAAATTTTTGATTGCCCTGGAAAGCTCACCACCGGATGCTCCCTTCCCCACGGAAAGTTATCCCTGTAGAAAATTCGACCTGAAAAATATCCCTATACTTCCAAATAACAAATATCAAATGTGAACAATGGGAAAATTTCTTAACTTACTATCTTTTCGCCGCGGAGTTTTGGGGGATCATGTCATCCCCAAAGGCATGGTTACTGGACTATTTCAAACAAAATAGCTATTTTAAAATTTTGATTGTACAATTTTGGGATAAAGAAGAGTGGTTGCCCTCCATTCTTTTTTTTTTCACTTAAAAAGAACAATAGGACTTTCAATTCCGTTTGAATGAGCCCTGCTCCAATCTCCTAGGACCATTGATTTGATACTACTCTCGGAAAAAAAAAAAGAAATAGACGCGCACCCGCGATCTGTCTTCTAGCATAAAATACAATCCAAATTTTTGCGGAATTGAGCTTGAAACCCTTACCTTTTTAGATCGTTTTAGTGGCCAGAAATGTAAATATGTCGGTTGAGAAAAAAGAACTATGTAGCTGATTTCGAAGCCGGGCCCCGGCAGTCGGCAGGTGGTAGGCTTGTATATATTTATTCTCGTTGTAAGTAGCAACCGCCATTTGAGTCGGCTTTGTTCGGGTACTTGAGAAAATCGAGGGCTCCCCAGAGAGCGCTCCATTTCAGTATCAATTGAAAGTAAGGAGCAACATTAAAACTTAAAGCGAACAGAAATTATTACGTATAGGAGGGGGTTCACCCCTCGTTAATGCCTCCCTCTTTGTGCTAAAGTTCGAATTCTGTTCCATTTTTTTAAATGACCCCTGAATCACAAAGGCCGTTTAATTAGAATAAATAGCTCTTTTGAAAGTGCTGAAAAGACCCTAGTGTAAAGAGTGAGGTATTAACGAGGGGTGAACCTCCTCATATGTGTAATAGCTTCTGTTCGTTTTAATGCTGCTCCTAACTTTCAGCTGAAAAAATTAGTTTTTTTATTTAATTTTTGATTGTTTTAAATAAAGATGGGAAATCCGGCTCCTCCTTCATGGAATATTCTCTTCCCCATAAAAAATTCCTCCATAGAAAGATTACCCCACGTAACCTACTCTCCCGACCCCCCCCCCCGACTCACCGTAAAAATCGCACCTGAATACGTCTTTATACTTCCCAATAACCAATATTGTATGTAAACAATAGGCGAAATTCATAACTTGCAGCCCTTCTCCTGGGGACCGTGGGGGGCTAAGTCATCCTCAAAGACATAGTTATTAGATTTTTCAACTATGCTGAGCCAAATGGATATTTCAAAATTTTTATCTGGTGACTTTTTGAAAAAATTAGCGTCGAGGGGGCCTAATTGCCCTCTAATTTTTTTGGTCACTTAAAAAAGGGCAACAGAATGCGATAGGGCTCGTTCGAACGAGCCCCATCGCAATGTTATAGGACCATTGGGTCGGTACAATCACCCTTGAAAAAAAACACACACATTTGCGATCATTCTTATGTCAAACGATACAAAATTCCCCATTTTTGTAGATAGGAGCTTGACACGTCTATACTATGCTTCTCTGATACGCTGAATCTGATGGTGAGATTTTCATTAAGATTGTATCACTTTTAGGAGGTGTTCCCCCCACCCCTTTTATCGAAAATAAGGTAAATTTTTTCAGGCTCGTAACTTTTGATGGGTGAGAGTTGCCGACTGCACATATCTTATGTCAAAAGGACATACTCCCATTTGTCGAGATATAGTGACATCTAAGGACAAAAAAGTGATATATTTTAGAAACATTTTGTAATTTTATGACAGAAAACCAACTATTTCCCTATTCAATATATATTTTTGCTAAAAATTGTAACTTTTCACCAAAGTAGTGCTGATGCTTAAATCTACTTATCTACTTACTTTTCCTTTTTTTTATGTTGTCTTAATCGGAGTTGCTTGCTCTTTCCTTAAGCAAATTTTCTGCAAATACCTTGAAAATTCCATGCAAATTTGTATTTTTTATCGATAAATGGTTTTATTTCTCCATATTTTTACGCTACTGTCAAAGACAATAGCCAAGTAGGCACCTTCTTTGTTAACACTAACTTCCGCCTTCTGATCGTCAGACAAAAAGATCTTATCCAGTATTACCGACTGAAAATGAAAACTTGGGATTCTTGATGTTCTGGAATAAACTCAAAGTCAAAACCCCCTGGGTGAATTTGTCTGTTTGAAAATTTTTATCAAGGAAAAAGAGCCTGTAGAGAAATTTAAGTAAGCAGAATTTTACTATAAGGTGACGAAAATGCTAATCCTTTCCCGTTCTTTTGCTTCTCCCGAGAGGACCTTTTCAGCTGTTAATTAAAACGACGAAATCGAGAAATAAACTTGGCTTTACTACCATCAATGCATTTCTGAGTGCTAAACAAGTCGTTACCAGGGACTGGACCCCCCCCCATGAGCATGATGACACATCCCAGTTGGCGAAACGGGTACAGAAAATGCAACTGCGAATATGGCCATGGTTTCTGAATCAGATAGTGATGTTTAATGCCGTATTTTTTGCCATTTTTGATGTTTTGTTTTGGACTAAGTTATGGTAGTGTGGTGTAGTTGGAACCTGAGGTAACTCGAAGTAGTACTTATGTGTTTATAATACACACATAAGAACTTGTATCGTGAATATGAGAGAATACCCGGTTTTCACGGTGTTTATACCAGACAATTAGCTTCGGCTCTGTGGGAAACTACATTATAGCTATATATTAATTGAATATTTAGTTGGTATTTTGTTTATTTTAGGTTAGTTTAGATTACGTATTTAATATAATGCGCTCTGGACGGCCCCCTTCCATAATTGTTGTAGTTTTCATAATTTTGTTACTTAAGTATTGTATTTTCATCATATTTTGTTTTACTTCATTAGCATTCACCAAAACTTCACTTCTCGAGTGTGTGTTATATAACACATAAGTGCCCTCAAAGTTTCTAAAATGATCGTAATTAATTGTTGTACTATTATGTAAAACAATATTTGAATTTTTGTCAATTTGAAACATTGTGGTTGTGTAAAACGTTGATTTGAAAAGCCACTAGATGTTAAGCTGGTTTAAAAGACTGTAAAATTCTTGACCCATATTATACCATTTGTAGGGTTGCACACAACTCCACCTGCCAAAATCCTCATGCAACAGAAAAGGGGGATTTTTATGCTAACTCTTAACAGGGAAAACGCCGCTGTCGCGGTAGTGACAGTGGTGATGCTCCAATCTAATCGAAAAAGATGTTCGTTTATCGCAAGCACGTAAATAACGAACGTAAACACGTAGGTGAAAATAAAGATCTAGAACAGAAATTTCTTTTTTTTCTCTCATAGACCACCCCTGGCACGTACGCAGGGGGGGGGCCTTCGCCCCCCCCCCCCGAATTTTTTTGAAATGTTTAATTTCCCCACGGTTTCTTGGGATTTCTGGCAAAAGTAGGACATTTTCTAAGAATCTAGATACATGTGTGAAGCCTTTTTTTTGGGATTTTACAGCGTGCAATTATCCGGTCAAATCACTGCCCAATTATTAACCCATTTTCTGTCTAACTTTTTACCCTCTTTGAAGTAATTAGCGATTGTACTGATTTTTTTTTTTTTTTGTAAAGAGAGTTTGCTTTCCACATCAAAATAGAATTATCCTTAATATTAGGGCGTTTATCCCCCCCTTTTCAGGATAAAGTACGCTTTTAATGGATTAATTTTGGAAACTATCATTTTTCGTTAAAATCAATGTTTTCGCAATAGAAGAACTACCCTCCACAGCACCCATATTGCACTGTTATCCCTAAAATTTCCCTTTCAGTGGGATATAATAGATTAATCATTGGTTCTAAATCGCTATGATCATAACCTGAGCCTAAAACGTACTTTTGAGGCTTCAAAAGTTTCCCCTTATCCGCTAAAACACTACAGATTAAAGCTAATCTGTATTTTCTGATACATGTGCTTTTTCCATTTATTTAGTTACTAAATAAAAAAAATGCTACTTTATATCTGCTGTTTCGAAGGTTTTGGCCCCCCCCCGAAAAAAAAATCCTGCGTACGTGCCTGGACCACCCCCGTCAGCTACATTTCTACTATATTTCCAAAACTCGACAAAAATGTGAAGATCAGATCTACCCATGGAAATTTGCTTTGTGCCTGAGTTCCAACCACGAATTACCAGTTTTTGAGAAAAAAAGTGAGAATTGTTTGTTTGATTAATAAACTAATTGTGCAGTGTTTGCGAAAATGTAAGATTGACCGATCAAAAAATTATTTCCACTCAATTTAATTTTTTTTTAACATCTATTCACAGCACAAGGAACAAATAAATTCTCACTTATTTTATTTAGAAATAATCGAAATGAAAAAAAAGTATACTTTCTTGGATTGTATTTATTCAAATACATAATTATTACACTTTTAAATAATATCATAAAGTAGTTTTACATTTCTACAATAACAATCACAAAATAGTCATATGTAAATAGGAAGGATGCACTTGATGAATAGACAGTAAATTATAAATATTAGGGTTCAATTTGGTTAGGAATAACCGCAGATCTCCCCGCTCTGTAATATTCAATCTGCTCCTTTTTTCCGTTAAAAAGTTTGTAAAAACACTAAAACTCTTCTCGACAAGATATGACGAGTGAAACACTATCAACAGCTTTCTTGCAACTACCCACAGTCCAGGATATTTTTCGGATATTTCTGCCTGCAACCAAAATGTTTGATGCCCTCTTTTAAATTTCACCTTCAGCTCCTCATTAGTGCTAAGCTCGAGTACCTCCTCTCGTTATGTAACATTGCCCAAATTCGTTTCATCAAATGGATTTATGATCCATGGTGGTATTTCTATCGTCAGAATATCTTCAAATCTGATATTGAAGTCATCATGCAGGGCAATTAAATATTGAACGTATGTCTGAATATCCTCATCAAGGCATTATACCTGTGACAAGTTTAAAAACTGGGAAAATTCGTGCCGACTAATATTTTACTTCATATATTTCAATTTTTCCAAGAAAAGCTGGAATTAAATGCTTTGTTTTTATTAAATTGAGACTGTCCCCTTGTAATTGTAAGTTAATGTCATTAATTTTTTTGGAACAATTCTGTGAAATACGCATTGTCTGCTTTCGAATTGATCAGGTTTTCTCTTAAATCTGGATCTTTACTTTCCAGAAACTCTAATACTGATTCTGAAATTGAGTAAAATCTTATTAAACATGAACCATACGATAACCAGTGTACTTCAGTATGTAAGAGCAATCGTCGAAATTCTTCATAATTTTCATCGCACGATTGTGCAAATAAATATGTATTCCATGCATTACTTCTTATTTTGTTAATTGCATTAATCACAAATTGAAGTGATTGGTGCAATTTCTTACTCCAATTCTTTGCTACTAGATGTTGTCGGTGGATGACACAGTGAATTGCAGTTACCTCTGGTATAAATTTTTTTAAGATGGCATATTAACCCACGATTTCACCCGACCATGGCAGAAGCTCCATCTGTTGCCACCGAAATAATGTTTGTGAATGGAATCGATTTTTCCTTTTAAAAAATCACTCAGGACAATAAGTATTGATTCACCTTTCTTGTCCGTGTTTAAAGTTTTTGTGAATAGTAACTCTTCATGAATTTCTGAATTTCTTGGTCCATAATGAATTTCATGAATTTCTTGCCATAAAAAATTGAACAAATAACAAATTGACTCGTCCAGTTGAATAGAAGAATGAGTTGTTTGCAGATAATTACACAAGAAACTTTCAATATCAGAGCTCATTTCATCAATACGTCTTTGTACAGTGTTGCTACTCAAAGGAGTTCTTTCGAGTACGTCGAATGAAGATTTGGTAGAACGTTTTTAAAACCTCTTCAACAGCAGATAAAATTAACTGTTCTCTAATGGTGTGCGGTGTTCCAGATTTCGCTATAAGTATTGAGATATTGTAAGATGCTCGCAAGCCATTCTTTCAGACGCGAAGCAAACATAGTGTGCACAGTGGGTCTCGCTTCATTTTGTCCTTTAATTTTTGAAAATATTCCAATTATTTATCTATTTTATCAGGATGACACCTTCGTAGATGATTTTCGAGCTTCGATGGTTTTATAGGGTCATTCCTCAAAACTTTGGTGCATAAAAGGCATATGGGCAACCGCTTGTCTGCTTTTGAAGGTAGAAAACCGAATTTTAAATAATCAACATTGTACTGTCGACATTTCTTCTTGGATTCAGTCATGTTTCATATCAATTACCTACTTATACATTAAAAAAAACATTGTTTTAGTAAATTTATGGCGGTCTTACTTAACAGGATATGGCTATTTCAGCAGAAAAGGAGCAATGAAAATATTAAATTAATTATTGCAATGAAATAAACAAAGAAGCATCAGCAAACTGACTCTATATCTTAAAAGCAATAAATCCCTAAAACCAATACTAGAGTTTTATGAAAACGACTGAGTCGATTTCATTTTTTTACGTTCAAAATAAATCGTTCAATATTAAATTAAAAGTATAAAGTTATACCATACAGGCAGGTGATTGCTTACTTTTTCTAACACTGAAAAACATAAACATCGATTCACTTTGCTTATCTTTTCAAAAATTCGGAAACAAGAGAAAAACGTTTATCCTTAGCATTCGTATTTATATTGGCGAAAAATCAAACAAGTTCATGCCAGAACGCAAGCACATTCACCACAAGTCGTATTTCGTCCCTTTGCGCGTCTAAAAACGTGTTGTGGAGGCGGTGACGGCAGAGGCAGTGCTTTGCAAGTCTTGACAGGTTGTAGTGATTATAAAATATGCAAGTTTTTACAAGTAACAGTTCCTAAGCTTCTTAAAATAATAGCTGCCTATGTTAATCGGTGAAGTCAATATATTGTCAGAATACAAGATTAAAAGTCGATTTTAGCCCCTTATTTGTGTGAAAATGGTCATTTGTGACGAATTTTAGTCTGGTTCCAGATGTTTATGGTGCTAAAAACAGTCAGAAATCGTAGAAAAACCACGACATTTTTATGGCCTGGAGTTAGAAGTTACTCCGAACGATTCCTTCAAGTAGAGTGGGAGCATATTTACTGTATTAAAAGGAAAAGTAAAAAAGGGAACGGACAAAAAAAGCGAAAAAAAAATGGCGGACACAATATTTTCATAGATAGAACTGTACTTTGACGACGATCCGCGTGTTGCGCAAAACGCAACATGCATGAATAAAATTAGGACATGGTACGAATGGAAGATCTCACGTGGTACAATTTTTTGGTCATTAGTACATTTGTCGAACGATTTGTAGTACTTTTTGTTTCAAAGTGTTGGCAACATTGTATTTAAATGGTTTAGATTATTGTCATTCAAAAAACGCTTTGACATAAATTTTAATGTAAAACACATCATGTAATTGCATTTTATGTGTCAATATTTTCAATTTGGTCATACGAGAGAAAAAGTGATTCAATGTGACACGTGCTATACATATAATGAAATAGTGTTGAATTAGCACCTTCGTGCCACAGGTGGCCGTCAGTATAAAATATAGCTAACATAATCGGATACTAATCAGGTTTTCCTGATTAATGAACAATTTTTTATTAAATCTTAAACGATTTTTTTTACAGTGTAGGAGCAAAACTGACCTTATACGTTCTCAATGATTATAGGCCTGTACAATGTTGATTCTAACATTTTCTTTTTTTTTATTTTAGCCATTTATTTTCAACCTGACACCTTAGATATAAAATTTGCCCTAGTGGAAGAAAAAAAAAAGTCAACATTCTTTTGTTGATCGAGCGCATAGAAATTGGAACTTGCTTCCTTCAGCTGTTGTTGATGCCGTTAATATTAAGACGTTTAAGAGTATCAAGATCAAATCAACATTACCTATTTGTGATCAAATGGATAACTTAAATAATTCAAGGACTTTTTCCCCTGGGGCTGTGGACCTTTTGACATTTAGGACAGTGTTGGTTGCCCTCTTATTATTGTCGGCCCTCAAAAAGAGTACTTAGGCTTTGAATTTCTAATCGAATGAGCCTCCTCCCAAGTTTCTATGATCACCAATACCGCACTAAGTTGCCGGGGAAAAGTTTTTAGTCCTTTGCTTGTCGTTTGTCAGGACCCATTTTCAGGTGTATGTCTTCTTCCTCCATTTTTCCTTCGGCACTGGGGTCGCCTTAGGCCCAAGGGCTTAAGGATACAAGTTCCAAGCCGACCCTTGATTTTTTTTTGGGGGGGGCACGACCTCAAACATTTTTACGTTGGTTTTTTCTTGGCCCAAGGGTTTACAGCTGAAAGTTTGAAACCGATCCGAGACAAAAAAAAAAATCGCCAATTTCTGGCCTCCTCCCTCTTACAACATGCATAATAATGCACCCCCTTCTAGTATCATTATAGTAGACCAGTCTTATACTTTGTTCGTGTGTTAGCCTAAGCATATTGTTATACTTCAAGGATATTAGTATAAATATAAGTGTATTAGTACGCTTCAATAGTATCACGAGTGTCGTTATACTTATCTTATGGTTACCATTAGGCCTCTAGTATTATATTTGCCTCTTTACTGATTATGTATGCTGTCGATTTTTTTTTATGGAACTTGGTATTAACCAAGTGACATATAGCAATCGCAAATTCTGTCGGTCTGTCGGTCTGTCTGTCGGTCCCGGTTTTGCTACTTTAGGCACTTCCAGGTAAGCTAGGACGATGAAATTTGGCAAGCGTATCAGGGACCGGACCAGATTAAATTAGAAATAGTCGTTTTCCCGATTTGACCATCTGGGGGATGGGAGTGGGGGGCCGGTTAATTCAGAAAAAATGAAGTATTTTTAACTTATGAGCGGGTGATGGGATATTAATGAAATTTGATGTTTGGAATGATATTGTGTCTCAGAGCTCTTATTTCAAATCCCGACGGGATCTGATGACATTGGGGGAGTTAGAGGGGGGAAACCTAAAATCTTGGAAAACACTTAGAGTGGAGGAATCGGTATGAAACTTGATGGGAAAAATAAGCACAAGTCCCAGATACATTTTTGACATAATCGGAACGGATTCGCTCTCTTTGGAATAGTTGGGGGAGGAGGTAATTCTGAAAAATTAGGAACAATCAGGTATTTTTAACTTACGAACGGGTGCTTGGATTTCAATGAAATTTGATGTTTAGAAGGATATCGTGTCTTAGAGCTTTTATTTTAAATCCCGACCGGGTCTGTTGACATTGGGGGGGAGTTGGGAGGGGGAAACCTAAAAGTTGGAAAACACTTAGAGTGGAGGGATCGGGATGAAACATGGTGGGAAAAATAAACACAAGTCCTAGATACATGATTGACATAAACGGAACGGATCTACTCTATTTGGGGTAGTTGGGGGGGGGGTATTTCTGAAATATTAGAAAAAATGAGGTATTTTTAACTTACGAACGGGGATCGGATCTCAATGAAAATTGATATTTAGAAGGATATCGTGTCTCAGAGGTCTTATTTTAAACCCGACCGGATCTGGTGACATTTTTGGGGGGGGGGTTGGGAGGGGGAAACCTAAAACTTTGAAAACACTTAGAGTGGAGGGATCGAGATGAAACTTGGTGGGAAAAGTAAGCACAAGTCCTAGATACATAATTGACATAAACGGAACGGATCTACTCTATTTGGGGTAGTTGGGGGGGGGGGTATTTCTGAAATATTAGAAAAAATGAGGTATTTTTAACTTACGAACGGGTGATCGGATCTCAATGAAAATCGATATTTAGAAGGATATCGTGTCTCAGAGGTCTTATTTTAAACCCGACCGGATCTGGTGACATTGGGGGGGGGGGTTGGGAGGGGGAAACCTAAAACTTTGAAAACACTTAGAGTGGAGGGATCGGGATGAAACTTGGTGGGAAAAATAAGCACAAGTCCTAGATACATGATTGACATAACCGGAACGGATCCGCTCTCTTTGGGGTAGTTGGGGGAGGGGTTAATTCTGAAAAATTAGAAAAAATCAAGTATTTTCAACTTACGAACGGGTGATCGGATCTCAATGAAATTTGATATTTAGAAGGATATCGTGTCTCAAAGCTCTCATTTTAAATCCTGACCGGATCTGGTGACATTGGGGGAAGTTTGGGGTGGGGGAACCTAAAATCGTGGAAAACGCTTAGATTGGAGGGATCGGGATGAAACTTGGTGGGAATAATAAGCAGAAGTCTTACACACGTGATTTACATAACTGAAACGGATCCGCTCTATTGAGGGGGGGGGGGTTAATTCTGAAAAATAAGAAAAAATGACGTATTTTTAACTTACGAAGGAGTGATCGGATCTTCGTGAAACTTCATATTTAGAAGGACCTCGTAACTCAGATCTGTTATTTTAAATCTCAACCAGATCAAGCGTAACTGGGGAGGGGGGCAGCTGGGGGGACCGGAAATCTTAGAAAATACTTAAAGCGGTGAGATCAGGATGAAACTGGATGGGAAGAATAGAAACCTGTCTAAGATACGTGACTGACATAACCGGACCGGACCTGCTCTCTTTGTTGGAATTGGGGGAGGGAAAATTTTGAAAATTGAGGTATTTGTAACTTACGAAAGAGTGACCAGATCTTAATGAAATTTGATATTTAGAAGGATCTTGTGCTTTAAAGTTCTAATTTTAAATTCCGACCAGATCCAGTGACATTGGGGGGAGTTGGAGGGGGAAACCGGAATTCTTGGAAAACGTGAAAATTGGGGTATTTTTATCTTACGAATAGATGATCAGATCTTAATGAAATTTGATTTTTAGAAGGAATTCATTTCTCAGAGGTCTTATTTTAAATCCCGACCAGATCTTTTGACATTGGGGGGAGTTGGAGGGGGAAATCTTGGAAAAACACTTGGAGTGGAGGAATCGTGACGATGCTTCCTGGATTGAATAAACATATGTCCTTGATACGTGATTGACAGAATCGTACTGGATTCGCTCTCTTTGGGGGATTTGGGGGGAGGGGTTCAGTGATTTGGCGAGTTTGGTGCTTCTGGACGTGCTAGCACGATTAAAATTGGTAGGCGTGTCAGGGAGCTGCACAATTTGACTTGATAAAGTCGTTTTTCCAGATTTGACCATCTGGGGGGCTAAAGGGAGAGGAAAAATTTGAAAAAATTAGGTATTTATAACTTACGAGTGGGTGATCGGATCTTAATGAATTTTGATATTTAGAAGGACATCGTGACTCAGAGCTCTTATTTTAAATCCTGACCGGCATTAAGCCTCTTATTTTCCTTTTAAAATCAATCTATTGATTCATAGAATTTTGTTAGATCTCATACCATATGATCTCTTGGCTCTTAGCTCTTCTCGCCTCGTCACAAGTGCCATATGAGCTCTTAGCTCTTGTTTCAGGCTCTAGTGCTTATCTTTATTGATTTATATTTTACGGACCAATAATTTTCTTTCTGCTACTAATATAGATAAAGAAATTTGAAAAAACTATGTTACTCCTGTCGAAAACTCATCACAACACCTAGCCGCCAGAGGTCAGCACAGCTGCATATGGCTCTCATCCGCCCAAATTTGTCAAAGCTTAACTCTTATTTCCTTCCACGGAGTTTTAATTTCATTTTAATATTTTCTTGTTAATTTCAGTCTTTTCAATCTTTATATCAATTTCAATATTAATTTCAGTTTTTAATCTTAATATTAATTTATATTAATTTCTTAATTATTGTAAATTAATTTACATATTAATTTATATTTTATATTTATATTTTGTATTTATTTATTTTATTAATATATATTAATTTATTTTACTTTATATTATTTTAATTTAATTTATAATATTGTTTATATTAACTAATATCATTAATGATTATATAATTCAATATTAATTTCAGTCTTTTCTTATTAATTAAAGTTTTAATTGCGTTTCAATTTCTTACAAACTCTTTAAATCCCATTTGAGGAAAATCTGCATAACCTTTGGCCCCAGATGGAATAGAAAAGTATCATTTTTGGAGTCGATGTCATATGTGAAATTGATCCTAACCATCTTGACCTTTATTTCCCTAGAAAGTAGGAACGAACCACATTTTCTTCCAGTTCATTATCGGAGGAAAACAGAGACTGTGCTTTTGAATATATTGAGACTAAAATTGTTCTATCTTTTTGCTGGTTTTAACACTTAGCACCAAAGAACCAATCAGGTTTGTTTTACTGGGTACAAAAAGTGCCTAGCTTGACCATCAGGATACAAGGTGCGCATCATTTCAAACCGTGACGTTAATTCATAAAAATTAGGAGATGGCTAGCAATTTTTTCAAAATTTATTAGGTGGTGGCAATTTTGTCAGTGAAAAAACCTATAAAAGGTGTTTTTCAATGATTTTTTTTTCAAATATAGGGGGGAAACAAAAATCTAGGGGAGCACATGCTCCTCTCTGTCCCCTTCTCTATTGATGCTACTGTTTTTGAAAAGGTGGAGTTAAATGCCCCCCCCCAGAAATATGGGGCTTATTAACTGGCTTACAAAAATACATCAGAGATGTAATCCAAAGGAATTTTAGCAAACTGTTAACGGCCAAGAAGAGGACAGTAGTCTCTCTTTTCCTCTTAGTCATAACATTTATAAAAATAGTTTTTTTTTTCTATTTCTAGAATTGGAGGTGAGTCGCTTGCCGTGGCCCAGAACACATATGCTGTTGGCTGGTTCAAAGGAAAAGAGCTGAACATGGTTTTTGGATTGCAGCTAAGCTTTGCACGCGTTGGTTCAACTGTCAACTTTAACGTGATGGGGCCCCTTTATCGATATGTTAATCAATTTTACCAAGGGTCACTTTGTACTGGCGTTACTTTGATGATTGGTAAGTTAAATTTCAAGTTCAGTTTTTTTGAAAATATTGCCTTTTTTAAATCTTTTTTTTATAATAAATATTCTGTTTTCTTTGTTTACTTCGCAAATGTGGCAATGGGGAGGGGGGGGGCTTTGCTATTTTGGAGTTTCGGTGCTTTATGGTTTTCTCTTTTCCCTATGTTTTCTTATTAGTTTGTACTCATACAAAGTGTAAAATATAATTTAAGTGTAAATTACTATTTTTCAGTTTTTTTCCCCCGTGAGTGAAACCCTTGGCACGTTCTTGTGTTATGATATTACACGACTCGGACTGAACTCAGTCGGTTTCCTTTTGTTTCACTGAACGTGTCAACCAAGACTGTCACTCCTAGAATTTTCTCCAAAAACCTTTTTCGCAGCCTATATATATGTATATATATATATATATATATATATATATATATATATATATATATATATATATATATATATATATATATATATATATATATATTTGAATTGTATTATTATTATCCTACCCCCTGAAAAAGTACCTGCGTACCTTGTTTTCGGCTATGTTGATTGGGAGAAATATTTCAAGAGTTTTTTTTTATATCATCTTATCAAATTCATTAATTTTTAAACATAATTGATTTCTTTAAATGAGGTTGATAAAAGTGTTTGTATATCGGTGCCTCCTTCCACTTATGCAAACATGATTTTACTCGTATATATTATCCTACAGCTGCTGTCTTTTGTCTGATGTCGCTACTGAGCTCTATTATTCTTGGACTATTGGATAAAAGACGAGACCGCATTTTGAAAAAGCAAAGTACCAGCCAACCAAAAGAGGAAGAAAAAATACGTCTTTCTGATGTGAAGGATTTTCCGACCACTTATTGGATGATGTCGCTCGTGTGCATGTTCTACTATGCAGTCATTTTTCCTTTTATTGGACTTGGTCAGTAAGTGAATATATATATATATATATATATACTAGCTGTTGGGGTGGCGCTTCGCGCCACCCCAACACCTAGTTGGTGGGGGCGCTTCGCGCCCCCCCCAAGCCCCCCCGCGCGCGTAAGTCGTTACGCGCCATATTAGTTACGCGCCATATTAGTTACGCGCCATTGTAGTTGTGTCCCTGTGTCCCACCTGTAAATATAGATAGATTTATATATGTGTTTCAAACTACGTAAAAATTGCGAATATACAACATTCTTGGCTTTCCCATTGTCTGTCCATATACAAAGCCGTATGTACTAATAATGACGTCATATGCAAACGTTCTTTTTACAAACAAACAAACATGCATACACACAACTCGTTTTTATATAGATAGATAGATAGATAGATACAATACAAATTAACTACGTAAAACTTGTGAATATACAACAGTCTGTTCCGAAATACAACTAACTTCGTAAAACTTGAGAATATACAACATTCTTCGCTGTCCAATTCTCGCTGCATATAAATAGATTGTCAGGTTTACCGACCCTCGAACATGCAACGTACAATTGTCCATGGGAAAAACAATCAGTATTAAGATCAATACCACATTTTTCTAATGATTGACCTTGAGCTTTGTTAATGGTGATTGCAAATGCTAATCGAATTGGGAATTGCAATCTTTTAAATTGAAAAGGCAGATCTGTTGGAATCATGGGAATGCGAGGAATAAGAACAGCCTCACCCTCAAAAGGCCCTGTCAGGATTGTGGCCTCTATTAGGTTTTCCATTGTTTTTTTTACGGCAAGTCGAGTGCCATTGCAAAGCTTTGGTGGGTTTATGTTACGTAACAATATTATTGGTACGCCTATTTTTAGTTGTAGCACGTGTGGTGGAAACCCTGAAAGATCTATGGAATTTAAAAATTCAGATGGATAATTAACCGCTTCATTTGGTTCCAAAACTGTGTCGACTGACTTGTAAAGGACTGCCTGGTCTTGAATCTTGGTCAAAACAATATTGTTGATTTCGTGGACGTCTATATTCTTGGGTGCGAGAATCGCTCTTTCACTTAGCCATTTATTATTTTTATAATTTTTTAGAATATTCGGAAATATATTTTCAATCAATTCATTTTTGGACGTCACTAAATTACAGAAATCAGCAGGTAGTTGTATACGTCCTGAAATTGAGTCTACTGGGAGCTTTCCGTTTCCCATTGCTAGCAATTGATCTGAAAATGTTTGACCAGAGTCATCGTTTTGCAATCGGACACGCATATTTGTAGTTAATTTTAATGTTTTTACGTGTGCCCATAAATTAGAATTTTTCAGGCAAGCATTCATTTCGTCTGCAGGAGTTGATCTAGGTATTATAGGTAATGTTTGCCTGAAATCTCCTGCAAGCAATATTAATGTGCTGCCAAAGGGTTTCGAATTCCCTCTTAAATCTTTCAAGCATTGATCCAGAGCCTCGAGCGATTTTTTGTGTGCCATTGTGCACTCATCCCAAATAATAAGTTTTCATTGCTGCAATACTTTACCCATCCCAGATGATTTGGAAATATTGCACGTGGGAGTTTCTGTAGAATGCAAGTTCAGAGGCAATTTCAAAGCGGAATGAGCAGTTCTTCCACCAGGCAGCAATGTTGCGGCTATTCCGGACGACGCAATTGCCAACGCTATATCATTTTTAGATCGAATTGATGCCAGAATCAGTTTTATCACAAACGTTTTACCAGTACCTCCTGGCGCATCCAAAAAGAAAATTTCTCCAACGTTGTTATCGACACAATGCATTATCGTATCATAAATGTCTTTTTGTTCCGACGTTAACTTGGAAATGTTATTTTGTACATACGACAATAGATCACTCGTACTGTAACTTTGTTCACGATCCAATTCTACACATGTCGAAACAGCAGCGATACGGTTAGGTGAAGGCATTCCCAAACCCTGAAGAGGTTTGTTTGCCATACTTATGCAAATATCTTCTATAACAACTAAAGTGTAGTTATAAATTTCTGGTGTAAAATCAAAAGTCATGTCTGACGTCTCTAACTGTTTTCGATGAAGTATATCTTCGGACATTTTTGACTTATATTTTTCCCATAACTCTGTAGGAGCTGATGGAGAGCAAGTTGTTAAAATGATGCCAAACAATGCACGAATTTGACTTGGGGTTGACGTTTCGCACGCGTCATTGATGCAGTTATCCCAGTGTTGGTCATTCTCCAATAAATTCAGAGCTTGGCATGCACTACGGTAAGTGTCATGTATAGTACCATTTACAGTCCTCAAATACTCAAAGGATGTCGGACCGGGTACATTCACCAAAAGCAGGCGTAGAAAGAAGCATTCATGTTGATTGGGGTGAACGGTGTAGAGTCTTCCTATCGTGGTATCTTTGAAGATGGTAGGTTGGCCGTCGACTGACTTACCCTGTTTTCGACGTTCAAATACTTTATTTTTAGTATTCCACGTGTAATACGAAGGCACTTCAGTATACAGCAGTTTTTTCGCAAAAGAATCATTTTTGCAAAGCGAAAAAAAAGCTGTTAATGTTGTATCCGGTGGATTCAGGACTCTTTGTTGCACGTTGGTTTCCGTGAAATAAACACGTTGACCATTCTGTAAATGTACCGCTAAGTGAACAACAGCTGGACTACGTTCATGTATCGGAAATGAAAGAATTCGCCAAACAGCTTCATTACTGCTTATGTATCTTCCAGCCTGATATTCTACGATTTCATCGAAATCTTTGATTTCGGACTGCAAGCCAAAAACTGCCATGTCACTGCCTTTGTTGACGTATTTACATATATATTTTATTGCCTTTACGGAGTTACAGTATTCAACGTTTATATGTGCATTAAATGTTTTGGATAATAAAGGGGAATATGGAACAACCCACTGGTTATCTACTTCGATGGTGGTACCGTTACGCTTCTTTATTATTGCTGTTTTACCGCCATCTTCAGTAGATCTTCTTCTATATTGTGGGTAACCATCATTGCCAGTAATTGTTGTGGGTACTAAAAGTCGAGGATATTGCTTTGTGCACCTTCCTTTGGCCATGCATGGTGAATTTTCGTTCAGTGCACCGCAAGGTCCATGTATCATATTTTTTACAATAATATCATGTAACCCCTTATCGACATTTTTATCAGGTATTTCAGCGGAAATCACATCATCAATTTCGTTTGAAGTAATTTTTTTATGTAGCCAGATTAGTATATGTGCGTGTGGCAAACCTCGTTTTTGCCATTCCACTGAGTACATCCAGCATCGCACTGACCCAAACACTTCATGTTTTACAAGGTAGTTTATCAGTGATTTCAACTTTTGCCGGAAGACACGTGCCGTAATGTCATGCCTATGAACCGCCGATTGTCCTTGAAGTAAAAGCTGCAGTATCTCGTCCCAAGATTGATTACATGTAAATGTAATAAATAAATCTGGACGACCATAGAGACGAACATACGCAATAGCATCTTGAGCATATTCATGCATATGACGTGGACTGCCAGCATATGACGAAGGTAAAATTGTTAATCTTCCAACGTTTGTGGTATTACCGTCATTTATAACTGCATCTCGCAAATGAATGTATTGTTCAGAGCGGAGCTTGGTCTGATTCAGGCGGATATATAGCAAACGTTCTGATTCAATTTTTGCATACATATCCACGACAAATTGGTGAAACAATTCACGGCATTTTAAAATATAATTTTCTTCATCCTGCCGAATCATTAGTCTATAGGAATAATAATGCATTGCACTGCATTTCTTATTCATTTCTTTGTTAGTGGCTGGATTCATCAATTTAATATTAAAGTGATAGCCGTCGGCTCCATCCCAAAAAATGATAGGATATTGTAGGGCATCGTAGCATCGATGAGTTTCAGCAATTCTTAACAACTGGGCGTTTCGCTTATGTAGAATAATATCTCGAGGTAAAAACTGATCACCGACCATAACGATTGCCACTTCGTCGATAGTCGGAGCATTGTATCTACGCACATGTTGGCCAGGAGGCGTTTTGTCAGCGGAAATAACAATTTTATGAGTATCAGTAGGCATCAAATCGATGGCTGTTTTGAACAGACGCACTAAATTATTATTTTCGTGGAAAAGATGTTGCAATTGGGAAACGATTGTCCTTTCAACGTTGGGAGAAATTTCGCAACGTGCATTCAATTCAGAATTTCTATCACTGATGAAGTACAATTGTAAAAATTTATGATTCTCGCCTAATAATGGTAGAAGGGACCCTGCTTTATGATAAATTTGCCCTTTTACTTTAAAAGTAGACATAAATTGATCTGGATTTTCGATTTGGGCTCCAAACGACGTCATTTGGAAACATGAGTTGTATTGTCTGATTTTTGACAAAAAACGCTTAGATTCTGACGTAGTTCCAGTAAGGAAAGTCTTCAATGGCTCTGGTGGTGCAGCCAATAGAGGAAGTTTAACTTTTCCTGAGGCGCAACACATTCCCATTGTTTCACCATTGAATTTCAAGGCCTTGCAATAGGGACAAATTTTGGACATTGTCCCGATTTGAACACAGCTACTCAAGCTATAATCATCGACTGGGTTGTACCTGAATGCCAGGCGATAACTTTCAGATTGCTCTGATTCCTCGGCACGCTTTCTTTTCTTACTTTCTCTATCAGCAGCAAGCCTGATTTCCTGCTGGTCTTTTGATTCCTCGGCACGCTTTCTTTTCTTACTTTCTCTATCAGCAGCAAGCCTGATTTCTTGCTGTTCTTGTAATTCCTCGGCCCGCCTTCTTTTTTCACATTCTGTTTTAGCAGCAAGTCTGCTTCTGCGTTGCTCTGGTAGTTCCTCGGCATGCTTTCTTTTTTCACTTTCTCTTTTAGCAGCAAGTCTGCTTTCGCGTTGCTCTGGTAGTTCCTCGGCATGCTTTCTTTTTTCACATTCTCTTTTAGCAGCAAGTCTGCTTCTGCGTTGCTCTGGTAGTTCCTCGGCATGCTTTCTTTTTTCACATTCTCTTTTAGCAGCAAGTCTGCTTCTGCGTTGCTCTGGTAGTTCCTCGGCATGCTTTCTTTTTTCACTTTCTCTTTTAGCAGCAAGTCTGCTTTCGCGTTGCTCTGGTAGTTCCTCGGCATGCTTTCTTTTTTCACATTCTCTTTTAGCAGCAAGTCTGCTTCTGCGTTGCTCTGGTAGTTCCTCGGCATGCTTTCTTTTTTCACATTCTCTTTTAGCAGCAAGTCTGCTTCTGCGTTGCTCTGGTAGTTCCTCGGCATGCTTTCTTTTTTCACTTTCTCTTTTAGCAGCAAGTCTGCTTTCGCGTTGCTCTGGTAGTTCCTCGGCACGCTTTCTTTTCTGACTTTCTCTATCACCAGCAAGTTTTCTGGCATAGACTCTTTGAGCATCTTCATCAGTCATTATAAACTTAAGCATTAATAGAATTCTACACGAACATCCGTCTTATATAACTTGAATGACGTCACGCCTTCAAAGCAAAAATGATGCCTTCAAAGCAAAAATGATGGCAGCTAATTTCATGACGTCAGCCGAAACATGACGGCGAACATATGTCTTATATAACTTGAATGACGTCACCTTCAAAGCAAAAATGACGGCAACTAATTTCATGACGTCAGCCGAAACATGACGTCACCTGACACATCCATCCACACATCCATCCACACATCCACAGACAGACAACTTATTTTTATATATATATATTTGTAAAAAAAAAATTTGTGTCATGCATACATTTTTCATGGTTTATACTGATTTATCTCGACGTTCTTTCCCACTGGGTTCAGTTTTACTTTATTTTTTTTATTTGTATTCTTTCGTTTTTCTTGTTTCTTTATGCTACCACTACCCTCTTGTGCAGTGTCCTCAACTTAAAAAAAAACAAAAAACTAAGGAGATAAAAAAATCATGTGTTTTTTTCTTGTCCTTTTTTTGGTGAAATAGGCCCACAGAACACCAGAGACACGAGTTTTATTTGTATTGATAAATGGTATTCTCAAACGTTTCAGTGTTCAAGGTCAGCTCAGCATTAGAAAAACATGCAAAGATTAAATTTATGACCAATTTCTACTCTCTAAAAAAATAAAAAAGAGAAAACAACTAAGATACAAACAGCTCACCGGTTCATGTTTATGTTTCTTCCAAAATACGTTGCAATTTAAAACAGAAGGGAAACTTTTGTTTAAGTAGTTCTTTCCTCTTTAAATATTTTCTTAAACGTTACAACGCGTGAAAAAGTGGTATCAAATGTGAAGATAAATATATCCTACACTTATATTATGCACGTGATTGAAGTGTCCCTGGTAAAAATGTTAGTGAGATGAAAGAATGGAAACTCTTTTCGCTTGCTATTTTTTGCAGTTGTCATTGATAAGGTCAATAGCAGTGATTGGAAGATGTTTCTAGATATTTTCGATTTATTTTAGTCAAAACAAAGCTCTTTCATCCTCCCTCCTCCTCTCCATAAGACCAAAAATGCAGAACTATACAAATTTCTGGGACATAAATATATGTTTTATTTTTGCTCAGAACCACCAGTTTTTCCAGTTTTATAACTAGTTTTTTTTTTGTCACTGGATAGAAACTGATTTTTTTCCAGTTTTTCCAATAACTTCAGACCAGTTTTTTTTTTTTTTTTTTGTTAAAGCGCTTTATTTGTATTAAATTGATACTTGAAGGATATGCCAAGAAGCATGGTATTTGGGGACTCCGAGTACATAATTATATTATTAGAATTATGCGCCTTGGAAATTTACAAGGTTGCACTTTCTCTTTTGCCTAAAAATTTTATGTTCATGTTTCTTCTCCAGAGGTACCAATTCACGAAAATGCTGGAAGGCAAGTTATTTTTCAGAATTTAGGGGAGGAATTTGGATTTTTTTTTTTCGATGAAAATATCCAAAAAGTATTTTTCAAGATCTAGGACGACGGGAGGGTACTATGGGAAGAAATAATTGATTCTCCAGGATTGGAGCCCCTTTGCTTGTCATTCAGAAAACCTAAAATCCATTTATAATCCTCCAAATTTTTCTATCTGTATCACGGCTACCACCATCATTGCTTTTTTGCCCCCCCCCCCTGGACAAAAAAGCATGATATGCCCATGATCTGCGGTTAATCCTTTTTGAAGTTGTCTTTACTTTTTGGGAGGATCTATTTTTCATAAGTAGATCCTTTACGCTAAATTTTGAAATTGGACCTCTGTGGCCTTCGCTTATGTAAGTATTAATGCCTGTCAAGTTCCCTTCATTAACTTGGTGGATGCCAGTAGGTGGCACTGTCTGAAATTCATACAAGCGGAATACAGCTGTCTAGTCCCTCGCATATAAATCAAACTTAGAATGATATTTGTTTTATTCATGTTTCTGTTTGATTTTTAAACTCATATCGAAATTCGAATTTTTTTGAATTAAATACTGTATATATTAAATTGGCTTATAAAGAAAAGGTTGTACTCTTGTCAACTATTCTGTCTTCTATTATTTTTTGAAAAACATGAAATTATTTTTCATTCAGGTTCTTTTAATTAGACACTGACTCACCATTGAATAATATTATATTGCACAGGATCCGTGCCTTTGCTTACCCTTTCAAAATGCCTGTAACAATTAACTGCGATAATTTCTTTAATGACCGTAATTTCTTTGCTCTATTGAACGTGGTTTGAACATCAAAATGAATTTCTTGCAAACCTATGGAACACTTAAAACCAACCAAAATTGTCGTTAACTTTTAGCAATATTGAACTCTGAAGCACAAAAAGCACGTAATTAATTATAATAGGTTTCAATAATTGGCTTTGAATCCGATTCAATAATTACAATTGGCTATAGAACGCCAAAAATGACAAAAACCCCTTGCAATAACCTAATTGGATGTGGGGTTAGGCTATTCGTCGCTTGGAAGCCCATGCTTCCATAAAGCCCATTAATGGGTGAAAATTTTAGCCTTTAGGCTTTGGGATAATTAGAATTTGAGATCGACAACCTCTCTTACAATACCTGGTGGGTTCTTTCAGCATATAAGAACCGGGACCACAAGAACCAATATTCAATATAATAAAAGGATTTTTATTAGTAATCTTATTTTATTATTGTGCACTGAGGGCGGTCAAGCCGAGGTCTTAGCTGAAATATTCGCATTATAGTCTACGTTTTTCATTTGTTTCCCTCTTCTTTCTGTTTTTTTTCGTCTTGTATCTATCAGTACGCTGCTGACAGCGTCTTAAGTTCATGTGAACCCATTTAGGACTGCACAAGAATAATTTTTGTTGTTTCAGAGTGCCAGTGTTACCAACAGTGGTACAATTCTACCATTTTCGTACATTTCACCTCTACTGGTATAATTTAGGACAATCACACAAAATTTGGTACATTTTAGAAATATATGGTACAATTTGGTCTTAATCTCAAAATTTTGATCCGATGAATTTAGGAAAAAAATGAGTGTGGGAGGGGGCCTAGTTGCCCTTCGACATTTGATCACTTAAAAAGGACACTAGAACGTTAAATCTGTTCGGGTGAGTCCTTTCGCAAAATTCCAGGACCACTGGGTCGGTAAAATCATGCCTAAAAAAAAAGAAATAAAAAAAAATACATCGGTGATCTTTCTTCTGGCAAAAAATAAAAAATTTCACATTTTGGCAGATAGGAGCTTGAAACCCCTATGGTTCTCTGGTGCGATAAATCTGATTGTGTGATTTTCATTAAGACTATGGCTTTTAGAGGGTGTTTCTCTTTTTTCCCAAATAACGCAAATTTTTCTCAGGCTCGCAACTTTTGATGGGTAAGACTAACCTTGATGAAACTTTTATATTTAAAATCAGCTTAAAAATCAGATTCTTTTGATGAATTTATTGGTATATCAACATTCATTTTTTTAGAGTTTCGGTTACTATTGAGCCGGGTCGCTCCTTACTGACAGTTCGTTACCACGAACTGTTTGATTCAACCAAGAAACACATAATGTAATTTAAAATCATCGCTTATTAGTGCCTTGTAAAGGGCATTGGTGGATGGTATATTATCTACAAGATAAAGGTTAAATGTCCCATATTTTTCTAGAAGACATTAAGCCACACTCTCCGTCGCCAGTCATCTCGTTTTGTTAGGGTAAATCAGACAGCGCTCAGCTTTATCTTGAATTGCTTGGCCCTGCCTAAATTTTTTTTTCCATTTTGGGCTAAACGCAGTAAAACTGAGAAACATCATGACTGAACTGCAAAACACACGGGTCTAAGACATCACACGAATGTTGGTTACTTTCAATGCTGCAACTATCTCGTATTCACCTGCTTTTAAAATTAATTTTTGCGGTTGAATTTGTCCTTGCCGAGGCTATAAGGTGAACAGTAGATTTGTCTTTTTCTTTTTTTCCTGACTGCTTTATTTACTTTTTAACTTTCACTGCAATTGCTGTCCTCATCCATGTGTCTCGCTTTACAAGTCAGTGTCAGTTTCTTCCCTGGAGGAGCCTTAAACGACCCATCTGACTCTTCAAAAGAGCTAATAGCATTAACACGATTAATGTTGAATTCACTTTCTTGTGCTGAGTATCTGATTTAACTACATCACAACCTGGGTTTCTTGACTGTCTTCTTATGACAAAATGACAGAGATATAATATTTGTACTAGAAATCTTTAAAACAGAAGTATCGTGCTTGACAAAGGTCTGAAGACTCGATTTTTACAGATTTTTTCTTCACCAGAATAAGCTACCCCTGTCACTTCTTCAACAGCCTCACTTGCAAGAATTCTCACCAAGTTATTCATGGGAATTTGTACTTATAGTAGGAACAGTAAACAGGACTGGGAAAGAATAATTTACTAGTTTGTTTTTAATAGTTTTCTCTTAGCCGGACAGATTCTTTGTTTAGCTACAGTGTATTTTAATAGATTCCAGAGCTTCAGTTAACTTCCCATCCACTCTACGCTCAACAAGTAGTAATGACCTTGAAATGGGAGCTAGAAAACACGTCTCTAGGGCATAATTTAGGGTCTGAGTTGATTCCTGAAAGTTTGACTCTCCTAGTGCAACTATTTTCAAGAGAGTGAAACGCCATTCAGCTGGAATTATATCAAACAAACTGTAGTAAGGTAACGAACTGTACGAACTGTAGTAAGGAGCGAGCCGGCTCAATAACAACTGAAACTCTAAAAAACGGAATTTTGATACCAATAGACACAGCAAAGAATCGTATTTTAATGCTGATTTTAAATATATGTCTGATCAAGTTTTATCTTGTACATAGCCCTACTGTAAAAGTTTCAAGCTCCTATCAACAAAAATATGGAATTTTGTTTTTGTTTTTGCCAGAAGACAGATCACGGATATGTTTTTATTAGTTTGTTGTTTTTTTTTTTTTGCCTTTTTACAGAAGGGATCTTCTCGATCCAGTGGTCCTATAATGTCATGAGAAGGCTCATTCTAACGGATATTAAATGTTCTAGTGTTATTTTTAAGCGACTAAAAAATGGAGGGCAACTAGGCCCCCTCTCACGCTCATTTTTCCCAAAGTAATCGGATCAAAATTTCAGGGCAGCCGTTTTGTTCAACATAGTCAAAAAATATGATAACTATGTATTTGAGGACGATTCCCCCCCCCTCCAGTTAATGGGGGAAGGGCTGCAAGTTATGAACTTTGCCATTGTTCACATATAGTATTGGTTATTGGGAAGTATACAGACGTTTTCAGCGGGGGGGGGGGGGTTGTGGTGAGGAGGGGATTCCCTTTCATGAAGTGGGTGCTGGATTCTCAGCATTATTTGAAAAAAAAAAACAATGAGAAATAAAATTAAAAAAGAAGTTTTTTCAACTGATTGTAAGGAGCAACATCAAAACCTAAAACGAACAGAAATTATTCCCTATATGAAAGGGGTTGTCCCCTCCTCTTGACGCTAAAGTTTGACTCTTTCACAACTCTACGTTTAAAACAATAAAACACGTTAGCGTAAAGATTGGGGCGTTGAGGAGGGGACAGCCCCTTTCACATACGGAACAATCTCTGATCGTTTTAAGTTTTCATGTCGCTCCTTATGTTCAGTCAAAAAAACTTGTTTTTTTTTATTTAATCTCATCCAGAGTTTATCCTATCTCTGCTTATTATAGTAGTTGAAGACTAGAAATATGTTTATACCCACCATCTTAAACTTAGGATGTGAATATAGGCTAAAATAGAAATAATAAAATATATTTTCTGGACCTGCAACAAACATAAAATTGAGCTGAGTGACGTAAATCCTACGACTGCTTTCTATTGGATTTTCTTTGAATTCCCTTCTTTATTAATATAGGTAATATGGTATAAAGTCAGCTGCCCTGATTGGCTATTATGATATGCAATAAATTCGGTATCCACTTACAATCAAGTCTGTTGAATAGCATTTCTCATCAGAATTTGCCTCACTGTATTTGGAGCGCAAACATAGATAAATCACAAAATCTTTTGATAAAATCACTAAATTTTTGGGAAAATCTCCAAACTTGGGGATAAATACGAACAGTGGCAACCCTGCGTTAGTTTTGTCTCTTGAATGCATTCTGTTCTTCTATGGCCCGCAGGCATCATGCGATAAAACTTTTCTATACTTTTTGAAACATTGCTTCTACTCACAGCCTATATAGACACCAGTTGCGCAAACATTTTTCAAAAGCAACACATAGCTATTGTCGCGACATTAATCGACGCTGCATCAAAACCAAACACTCTTGCAGTTAGAAACTGGATTCCACAGCCTATATAGACACATTATTTATGATAACATTACGCACCCATGGTGGTCTTAGTTTGACTCTTTCTTTCAATTCTACTGTCTAAAACAGTAAATAACTTTAGCGTAAAGTGTGGGACAATGAGGAAGGAACAGCCCCTTTCATGCACGGAGTAATTTCTCTTTGTTTTAAGTTTTAATGTCGCTCCTTACTTTCAGTTAAAAAAAACTCGTATTTTTTAATTAATTTCTGAACGTTTTTGAATAATTAAACCGAAATTTGTGTATTTTTTTTTTTTTGTTAAAT